>NW_023270377.1:91165159-91214743 GCF_011800145.1 Mirounga leonina | reverse complement strand
AAATAAATAAATAAATAAATAAATAAATAAATAAATAAATAAATAAATAAATAAGGCTTGACCTAGATTGTGAGTAAATAGATTGGAGTGGGTGGGGAATTTACGATGATTCTAATCCCCCACACCACACTTTAGTAATCGCTGGGCCGCGCAATCATTAAAGATGCGTCCGTGGTGTGCATTTAGAGCATCTCTCATATAAAGCTCTAATCATATGGAGGAAAAAATGACCCGTCGATCCTCCTCATGGGTTCTCTTTAATTTTGTCGAATTAATCTGCTGCTCCTCTGGATTCCCATCCCTTGCTGCCCTCTGAGTGGAGAGTGATAATCCGCAGGCGGAGGGCATTCGGGGCCGGCCCACCGGCGTGTTTTCCCCGGAGTGTCCACAAGGTGGCAGGCCAGGCACTTGGATTTGGGCAGCCAGGGGAGCGCGCAGCTGGCAGCCCGCAGCGCCCGGGGAGTTCGCTCCAGGGGTGTGCGGGACTCCCTGCCTTTGCAGGGCTTGGGGGTGCGCAGAGCAGGTGGTGGTGGGGTTCCCGTTGATGCCCAGGCTAGAACTGAAGCCGGCGGGTCAGGTTCCGGGAGCCGGCGTGCGTTTGTGCTCAAGGGAAGGTGAGCAAGCCCCCTCCCCCGTGCCCAGCCCGCCCCCCAGGTTGAGTCCGGCGGCCACAGCCACTTCCCCGTGGGGCTCAAGTGCATCTCTCCCAGGAAGGCGGGCGTTTGAGTGTGTGCACGGGTCTTCAGGAGTAATCTTCGCAAGCTGTTCTATTTTTGTTTGTTTTTTTTCCGGAAGGAGAGCAATGTTTTGGTGATACTTCTTTCAAATAATTAAAAGGCCTGAGGCAGAATAGATGTTCTGTGTTGTTTGCAAACTCCTAGGTGATGGGGGGAGGGTGACTCTAGTTAACACGCACCATCTGTTGGATATTTAATAGACATGTTAAAATTATTGCTTTGCTGAGCCTTGACCTAGCAGGGGGTCACAGTCCACAGCAGTAAATAACTCAGTAAGTGGTTTGGTGACACACTAAGATGAAAAGCGGAGGACTTCTCCACGTGATTTTAATGTGCTGTTGGTTTGTATCTTAAGCCAGGACTATGGCTTTCAGCAGCTACAAAGTGTTTGCAAGTGAAGAGAAAAATGACAGGACAGGAAGCAATGCTGGCGCAGCCCCAAGAGCACAGGCTTGGGGTTCCCCGGCCGTGGGCGCGGGCAGGGATAGGGGTTTGGGACAAGTCCCTCACCCTGTCTGAGGCTCGTTTCCTCCTGTGTGTGATGGGCACGAAAACACCGGCATCATGAGTTGTGGTGAGGAGTCAAAGAAATTCGGATTCAGAAGACCAGGATGCCAGGCACAAGCTAGGTACGGAGGCTGCCAAGACAACAAGACACAGCCCCTTACGCGGGGCGCCTGGGTGGCTCAGGCGGTTAATCTCCTGCCTTCGCCTCCGGTTAGGATCCGGGAGTTCCTGCTCAGCGGGGAGTCTGCTTCTCCCTCTGCCCTTCACCTTGCTTGTGTTCTCTCAAATAAATAAATGAAATCTTAAAAAAAAAAAAAAAAAGACGCAGTCCCTTACAGTCCATTGCGGAGGCGGATATGTCTAGGAATGTCCTCAGTGCGCAGGAAAAGCACACTAACAAGTTTGCGCGGGGTGCCCAGGGGCCCAGGGCCTGGCTAAGGGTGTTCAGGAAGGGAGCGGAGAGACGGATGTAGCAGGCAGAGGGAGCAGATTTCCCACGGGGGTGGGGGTAAGGGTGGGGGTGGTCCAGCCCAAACACACTTGTAGTTTGGAATGTATAGTGTTTGCCACCATATTTTTTCTAAAAACGAGATTCTTTACCATCATTTAAAAGTGGAGTGATTTCACTTGGAATTTCATGTTTCCAGCTTCCTGGAAAGATAAAGATTTGGCTACACTGAACCAATTTTACTGCATGAAACAGTGATTTAAAACGAAGTAGTGGCTGCATTCCTTTTTTTTTTTTTAAGATTTTATTTATTTGAGAGAGAGAGTGTGTGTGAGAACATGAGCAGGGGGAGTGGGGGCAGAGGGAAAGGGAAAAGCAGACCCCCCGCTGAGCAGGGAGCCCGATGCGGGACTGGATCCTGGGACCCTGGGATCATGACATGAGCTGAAGGCAGATGCTTAACCGACTGAGTCACCCAGGCGCCCTACGGAGTAGTGGCTGCTTTCTTTAGACGGTGTGCACCACAGTCCCCACCACACCTATTGCACACCCAACTCAACTCGCTTTCTTGTTCACTTTCCATCCCTAACCCTATGGGCATTGAAATGGAATGTGCAAGCTCTACCATAAAGTGTCTAGAACAGTGGCGCGTTTGGGGTACTTAATACCTGCTATTTCCTTTTCTTCTTGATGGCTGGGCTGGCCTCACCGGCTGTTCCCTCAACAGTAATAGACATCTGGGAAGAAGAATAAAGGAAAGAGAACACTTGGCGCCACAGATGTGAAGTCAGGATTTAGTCCACTGGGGTTGCTGTTTTGTTTTGGGAGTCCTGTCACATTCGGAGTGAAGTCCTGGCCGTTGCCAGGGGCCCCTGGAATGTCCGGGAGTCCGGCTGAAGTTACAGTTTATATGCAGGCCGTTGACCATCAGCCACCCTTGGTTCATTTTAGAGAACCACATGCAGATCCCTCTCCAAAGTACCATTTCCCCACACATAATAGCGGCCTATTGTTGGTAGGGCTGTCAGCCCGCAGTCCTGTAATAATGGCATTTTCATGAAGGAAAATCACATCCCCACAGTGAGCACAGCTGAGAACATGAAACCTACTATTGAGACATTCTGGTTAAAATGAAGCATTATCCTGTAAGATGTGCCTGTCCGTGGGGGTCTTCAGGAAGCCAGGTGAGAGGCCTTTGCAGGTCCTGCTGGAAATGAGTAGGTAAAAAACATCCATCCATCTGAGGATGATTAATCTCATTCATGGGGCTGTTAGGAAGCCCTGGCCTCCCCTTCCCAGCAGGAGGTGAAAGTGGATAATTCATGTCACAAAAGAAGGAGCAGAGGGAGACCAGTGTGCGGGTGGCTAAATAGAAGAGGGGTGGGTGGGGGGGAGGAGGCTGCATTGTTAGATCCAGACTTGAAAACTCAGGGGAATGGCCACTCTCAGGGGCTCTTTCCTTTTAGAAGCTGGGGGGGGGGGGGGGTTTTTTTGGGGGGGGGGGGGGGGGGGGGGGGGCATTTGTAGGTGACAGCGGGTTGATGTGGTTGTGCCCTCTTAATGCAGGTTCCCACCGTCTTTCAGGAACCAAGAGATGCAGAGGTAGCTGTGAGCAGCGGGGACCAGTGGGTCCTCCATCCTCAGATGCTTAACTACCTTTTGTCCTCATTGCATTAAAAAAACCTTTTATTTTGCAAAATGTCAAATATACTCAAGAATATAGAGAATAGGGGCACCTGGGTGGCTCAGTCGGTTGAGCTTCCGACTCTTGATTTCAGCTCAGGTCATCATCTCAGGGTCATGGGATCAAGCCTGCAATCAGCCTGAAGTCTCCTTGTCCTTCTCCCTCCCCCTCTGCTCCTCCTCTCCTCCCACACGCAGGTGCCCTCTCTCTCTTTCAAATAGATAAATAAGAATCCTTTAAAAAAAAGAACATAGAGAATAGTATAAGCTATTGGTTCCTGCATATTGGAGTCACTTAGGGATCTTTTGAAAATCCCAATGCTAAGGCACCCTTGCGGACCATTTAACTCCCCGTCTCTGGGGTTGGAATGCAGGTATCAGTATTTTTGATGCTTCCTGGCTAGTTCCCATGTACTGACAAGTCTGGGAACCTCTGGTGTCCTTGTCACCAGCTTCCACAATTATCAACAGGTGGCCAGTCTTGCTGATCTTGTCCTCTTTGTGTCCTAGATCCCCACTTTCCCATCACCTTCAGATTATTTTAAAGCAAATACCAGACTTATGTGATTTCATCTTGAAATGCTTCAGTACGCATTAAGAGCTTTAAAAAAAAAAACCCATAAGCACAAAAACTTTATCATTCCAAAAATTTTAACAGTGATTCCTTAGTATCATCTAAAAGTCTATCTTTGCTCAGTTTAGCTTTTGAGATACTTACCTCTCTCCTTTATCTTTGATTTTAATTTGATTAAAAAATATTTGCATCCCCCCATTTTTGAAGTAGTGTAGTTGGTGAAAGGGACACACAGTTGGCTCACGCCTGGTTACCCTCCTCTTTTTCTTAGCATGACCTTGGGTTCTAAATCCCTTCAAGGACAGCCCTGCCCACGTCTGTGGGGAGGGGGCGCCCACAGAGGCAGAAATGCTCATATATTCTTTCAGCGACTGTTGTTTGGGAGCGTCCTATCTATCCAGGCGCTATGTTAGGTGCTGGGGGACTGGGTCTGTCTTTGTCGCCATTCTATCCCATTTTGTTTAGCACAGAGCATGGCACATGGTAGGGACTCAAGATATATTTAGGTCAGCTACAAAAGTGTGTGTTTTTATTACCATTGCTGATCTGTTGGCTCCGGATATTCGGTACCACTTTATGAATCACATATGCACGAACCTTCCACGTCGTACCTTTTTACTTGAGGATCTGTGAACATTTGAAAAAATGATTTTTTGTTTGTTTGTTTTTTTAAAGATTTTTTTTATTTATTTGACAGAGAGACACAGTGAGACAGGGAACACAAACAGGGGGAGTGGGAGAGGGAGAAGCAGGCTTCCCGCGGAGCAGGGAGCCAGATGTGGGGCTCGATCCCAGGACCCTGGGATCATGACCTGAGCCGAAGGCAGACGCTTAACGACTGAGCCACCCAGGCGCCCCTGAAAAAATGATTTTCACTACAGCATCACGTGGGTTCCCCAAATGAGATGAAACAGCATTGGAGGGTTAAATCTCCGTAGTGGAGAGTAAGGACAGCCCCAGTAGCTGAAATGCAAACGTGCCATGTGAGCCTCATTTCAGCTGGGAGGTTTCCACATTCCCTTGCTATTGAATGATTTCAAAGGCATGCTAACACGCCGCAGAAATAGACTGGTTTGAAGCTGACCTTCTTTTATTTCCTTTGCTCAGCCTCTAAGTGAAACACTTAGAAACAAAACAATAAAATGTCCAGATGCAACTAACATAGCCAGGGAAGAAAGGGAGTGAGATCTTCATTGATGCACACGTTTTTTTAATGGAATATTTTTCAATTTATCACACTAATATATTTGTTACAGACAATTTGAAGAATATAGGATAAAAGTATGAAGAAATGAAAATCACCCATGTCTTACCATCCAGAGGTAATTACCATTGTCTACCGGAGACAACTGACCATTTTGGTGTATTTTCTTCTAATCTTGGGTTTTTTGTTTTTTGTTTTTTTCTTTTCTATGCCCGTATTTTCTACAGACTGTATTTTCTGATTTGACTGAAGTTATTATTAACTTCTTTATTTAAATGCATTTAGGACTTTATGCTTTTAAAAGCAATTTTTAGTTTGTTTCCTCCTTTGTTTCTCATTATAATTCTATAAAATATATAGGGAAGATGTTATTCTCTTTACAAGTGAGAAATCAAGGTCCAGAAGGATAAGTGATTTTTCTCAAGGTCACACAAATGGCCCAGGACTCTCATTTGTAATCCAGGGTCTTTGTGCCTGATCCCAGTCCTCACTATGTATACAGGCATGACCCATCAGTGGGATAGCCCTAGGATTTTTTTTTAAAGATTTTATTTATTTATTTTAGAGAGAGTAAGCAGGGGGAGGAGCAGAGGGAGGGGCAGAGGGAGAAGAAGGCAGGCTCCATGCTGAGCGCAGAGCCCAACTCAGGGCTCCATCCCAAGACCCTGCGCTCAGGGCCTGAGCTGAAACCGAGAGTCAGTCGCTTAATCAACTGAGCCATCCAGGTACCCCTAGCCCTAGGATTATTGATGGTCATGGGACTAACTGCAACTCCTTTCCCCATTTCCAGAAGAATTAAGTCAGGGGTAAAGACCCACGCACCCCCGGTATAGTCTAATTGTGGACGCAGCAGGGAGGGTATAGGAGATTAAGTGCCATCTCTTGTGGGGCAATCCAACCCACATCCCAGATAACATACTTTGTTAGGCACTTTTTGGCTGTACCATACATCACGACCTTTGAATTCCAAATCGCCAACTGTGCCCCCTTTTAAGGGAGGCTACCTGGCCATCCCCTCTGCTGCCTCAGCTGCCAGGCTTCGTGCCAGGCCTGGCCTGTGCCCTGTCTCCACCATACTGTAGCCTGGGGTGGAGCCTGGCCCAAGCATACCCAGGCCACGGTAGGTTATGATTATCATCTGGCGTAAAAAGGTGAGTGAGAGCAATCAGATGTTCTTGCTCAGGAACCTGAGCTACTAAACATGAGGAGCATTTACTGGGGATCTGCTGAGGCAGAGAGCAGGACAGAGCCATGGCCAAAGCCATGTGTAAAATGAGATTATGAGGGAGCAGAAAATACAAATACGTTGGCAGACAGAAAAGAACTATGTGGGTCATACTGTGAATCAAGTGCCAGAGACGTGCCCCCAACCTGCTTGTTCTCGGGGTTCCTCAGGTCCAGCCCCTGTGTCTCTGACAATGACTTGCCTCACCCACCCCTTCCCTGGAGGTGACTTTCATGGGTCTCTTTGTCCTTGCAACCAAACAAGGCAGCCTGTCCCGCCAGCCGCAGATCCACAGCCTGACAGACTGGAAGAGACCTTCCGGGAGGCCTCCCTTGCCCTCCCCATTTTGCAGATGGGAGAAGCAGAGAACTTGCCCCTGGTCGGCGGGTCTCCTGACTCCAGTCCGGGTTCCCTGCTTCTTTGTCTCCAGGCCACATACTTCCTTGATTTCTCCTTGCATCTCAGACATATCATTAAGCTGGAGGGCTTGGCTCATGCTTTTTTTTTTTTTTTTTTTTTTTTTAAGATTTTATTTATTTATTTTAGAGACAGAGCACAAGAGGGGGGAGCAGGAGCGGGAGAAGCAGACTCCCTGCTGAGCAGGGAGCCCGATGCGGGACTTGATCTTGGGACTCCAGGATCATGACCTGAGCTGAAGGCAGTTGCTTAACCAACTGAGCCACCCAGGCGCCCCTGGCTCATGCTTTTTATATCCATTTCTTCCACTTCCTTTTGCTTTGCGTATTGCTAAACACCGAGTAGGTGCTCCATAAAAACTTGTTAAATTGAATTGGGGGATACTTGAGGTTTGAGTCAGTGGTAGAGGTGGCCATTGATCAAAGCTCCCCTGACTGAGGGAAAGGTAGGCATTTTGGGTAAGTTTGAGCCAGGCCCCTTGGCTCCTGTGAGGTCACTAGTCTTTTAGGCTGGAGGGGACTCTTTTTTTTTTTTAATTTTATTTTATTATGTTATGTTAATCACCATACATTGAATCATTAGTTTTTTTTTTTTTTTTTAATTTTTTATTCTTATGTTAATCCCCTTACATTACAACATTAGTTTTTGATGTAGTGTTCCATGATTCATTGTTTGCGTATAACACCCAGCGCTCCATGCAGTATGTGCCCTCTTTAATACCCATCACCAGGCTAACCCATCCCCCACCCCCCTCCCCTCTAGAGCCCTCAGTTTGTTTCTCAGAGTCCATAGTCTCTCATGGTTCGTCTCCCCCTCCGATTCCCCCCCTTCATTTTTCCCTTCCTACTATCTTCTTCTTCTTCTTTTTTTTTTTTAACATATAATATATTATTTGTTTCAGAGGTACAGGTCTTTGATTCACCAGTCTTACATAATTCACAGCGCTCACCATAGCCCATACCCCCCCCCGTGTCTATCACCCAGCCACCCCCATCCTTCCCCCCCCGACCACTCCAGCAACCCTCACTTTGTTTCCGAGATTAAGAATTCCTCATATCAATGAGATCATATGATACATGTCTTTCTCTGATTGACTTATTTCGCTCAGCATAATACCTTTCAGTTCCATCCACGTTGTTGCAAATGGCAAGATTTCATTCCTTTTGATGGCTGCATAATATTCCATTGTATATATATACCACATCTTCTTTATCCATTCTTCTGTTGATGGACATCTTGGCTCTTTCCATAGTTTGGCTATTGTGGACATTGCTGCTATAAACATTGGGATGCATGTGCCCCTTCGGATCCCTACATTTGTATCTTTGGGGTAAATACCCAGTAGTGCAATTGCTGGGTCATACGGTAGCTCTACTTTCAACTTTTTGAGGAACCTCCATACTGTTTTCCAGAGTGGCTGCACCAGCTTGCATTCCCACCAACAGTGTATGAGGGTTCCCTGGAGGGGACTCTTTATACTGTGGATTTGCCACAGCAAAACCGAACAAAGAGGATGGTTTCTTCTGTCTCTGGTGGGTCAGAATCTATTGCCAGCAGTTGTGTATCCAAGAGGAAGCAGGTACAGAGAATGCGTGCACATCTGATTGAACTGGACATCCACTGGGCGAAAATGGACGTGGTACATTTACTGGTGGTTTGGATTCTCTGAATCATTTTTTCAACAATGTAACCAGGATTTGACCTGAGCAGAGTAGGAGGGATGGGAAGAATGGTATTTTGAACTGAAGTTGTGTAATCTTCGTTCTTCAGCAAATATTCATTGAGTGCCCATTCTCTCCTAGGCATTGTTTCAGATGCTGAGAATATGCCAGGAGTCCAGACCTAAAAAAATCTTTGCTCTCCTGGAGCTTACATTCTATTGGCATTGCGACGTTGGTTAGAGGAAACGGGGTATGTCTTAGTTTGTCAGGGCTGCTGAAACAAACTACCACAGACTGCGTGCTTACAGAACGTAAATTTATGGTCTCACAGTCGTGGAGGTTAGAAATCTGTGAGCAAGGAGCAGGATTGTTTCCTTCTGAGGCCTCTCTCCTTGGCTTATAGATGGCCATGGCCTCTCCTGTGTCCTCATGTTGTCTTTTCTCTGCCTGTGTCTCTGTTCAAATTTTCTCTTCTTAAAGGGACACCAGTCATATCAGATTAGGAGCCGCCTTGGTGACTCCATTTTTAACTTAATTAGCTCTTTAAAGATGCCATCTGCAAATGAAGTCACATTCTGAGTGAGTCACATTTCATCATATAAATTATGGGAGGGACACAATTCAGCTCATAACATCACATAAATAAAAAAGTGATATTGATGCATGATGGCTCATTGTATTTAAAGCATAAAGATTTGGTGTTGCTTTTCCAAATTGGGGAAGGGTTGCTTGTCTACCCATGATGCCAGTAGCCAGTGAGACTTGGAGGGAAGACGGACTTCAGGCAGCACAGTGATCTGAGTCGTGCAATGAGTTTTCCTTGGAGAAAGTATCCAGGCTGCATGAGAGTTGAACCACTGACCTGGACTGAATTAATATGAGAATCTAAACAATTGAGCCCAGGCCTTTTGTATATATACATTTTTAGTATAGCTTGCTGGAAATAAGTGAATTTATTTTCATAAATGATGACTCAGGGAAAGGCTGCAATCGTTCCACGCGAGAGCGTTAAAGCTGTTTATTTCCCCCCTTAATCACCTCCTATTTTCCTAATGGGATTGGAGTCTTTGTGGTTCCTGCTGTTTTATATACTTAGTTGCCGTGTGGCTGTTGGTTTCTCTTTTCATTTATGCTTTTGTGGTTTTACTGAACAAAGGACCTTCTGTGTCATAATGAGTTCCTGGATCTCGACATGCTGAGCATAAATCTGCCAAATCTGGAACTGCTCTGGAAGATTCAGTTTGGCTTTTGACATAAGAAAAAGGTGCTGAAATAGTTGGTTAGGCACATAGGAGGAGGGCTCAGTCCTCTTGGGGCTTTGATGCAAGCCCAAGCAGTGGTGTGTAGGCTTGGTCCGTCTGTCAAGTCAGAGAAATCATCCCATCTGCTGGTCTGACAATGGGAACTTCTCTCATGGGCACTCGGGGACTAATTTGTTAGTGAAGAGCTTTGCAGGCCACTGAGTCCCAGGGAGAGTTGGTGGAGCAATAAGAAGGGTGCGAATCTATGTCAGGTGTTTTTTTTTTTTTTTTTTCCAAAGCAGCCTGTTGAAAAAATGAAGGATTCAGATAAATAAGGGAAGCAGTTGGACTGATTATTAGAGGCAAGGGTAGGAAGAGAAGTTGTTCTTTTTTCTTTGTATTTTTAAGTAGGCTCCATGCCCAACCTGGGGCTTGAACTCATGACCCTGAGATTAAGAGTTGCATGCCCTACCAACTGAGCCAACCAGGTGCCCAGGAAGAGAAGTTGTTGTGATCTCTTTGCTCTTCTTTTTTACTGTCTTGAAAAAAACTGTGGGAACTTCTATTTTCATTGATGGATTCCCTCATTCTGTATTTATTAATTTACTGAACATCTGTTGTGTAACAGGGGCTGGGGTATAATAGGATTCCTTCCTTCAAAAAGCCTCTTTTAGGGAGGTGATGTCGCCAAGATGAGGTTGAATAGGAGACCCCATCCTCCATCCCTCCACAAAGATCAACAATTAGGCCGCTATTCATGAACAAAAACAGCCCGGGAGCACTCTGCAGTCCACTTAAAAAACTTCAGCAACACCACACCTGAGAACAAAACACCTGAGAATAACCACACAGAAAGGGAAGGAAGAACAGCTTCATTTTGTCCGCATCATCTTATCCTCCAGGTGGAATCCACTCAGTGCCAAGAGAGAATCCCTACCTAGAAAGAACTCCCCTCGCTGGAAAAGGGAGAGCAGGGTGTGTGACCAGCTTCCCCAGGCTTCCAGGGCCCTGCCCACGGGATTCACTTTGGTTTCATTCCATGCAGACATCAGCAGACATGAGACCTATAGAGACAGCTGAGAATAAGGAAAAGGAGGCTGTACTCTGAGCCACCCAGCAAGAGAGATGGTGGTTCCCAGTGACCTGCTCTGTAGAGGACCCCAACAGCTTTTGCCACTGAAGAAACGAACAGACCTCCTACAGATTTACTGGTTTTTGTATTTGCTGAAGCCAGCCGCTGAGTTCCTCCCTGCTCTCTACCTCTTCCCCCATGCTCCCATCCTCTAGAGCCTGGCATCTGGACCAGCAACCAGCTCCAGCCCCCGTGTCGCACAAGTGCAGGATGACGGCTTAGAGCCCCATGACTGACCTCTCTGCTATGTGTGTACTGGGGGCTAGACCCTCCAGCTATGCACCTGCATGCTACAGGCTGGACTCCTGTCGCCTGCCTTGATTGTTGTGTGTGAACCTATGATGAGACCATGCAGCCATGGAAGTACATGCTGACAGCCCAGTCCCCTACAGTGGCTAAGCGCCCAGGTCCAGCCCCATCTCCTGTTACTGGCCTGCACTATGGGCCTCACCTGTGGTTTGCCCCCTCAGCTATGCACCTGCATGCCTCCTGTCCAACTCCTGGGACTGGTCTCCATTGCCATGTGCCTCTGGTGGGACCCAACAGCCATAGGAGTGCCTGCTGACAGCCAGGGTCCTTGCAGCTGCTAGTGCGCCCACAGTTGACCCCAGTCCTTGCTGCCGGCCATGGCCCTGACCATGATGTGTGTGTGTCTCTGACTCCTACCATTATGCAGGCACCTGCAGCTGGCTCCCATGGCTGAGTGTGCACACCACCACCCACAGCCACTACCACTGGCAGCCCTGGTCCCTAGTCGCCAGACCTGGAGGCACTGATGAGGCCTCCAGTAGCCTTTGTAGCCACTGTGGACTCCCACGGCATGTGCCAAACACCACACATTTGTCAACGTTGTGGATCCCAGTGGCCTGAACTGACAAAACATCATGCCCCTCTAGACCCAGAGATGCCACATCAGTAAAGTTTTAGGATATAAAATCAACATACAAAAGTAGCATTTCTATATGCTAACAATGAACTGTCTGAAAAAGAAATTAAAAATCCCATGTATAATAGATCAAAAGCAATAAAATCCTTAGGAATAAATTGGCCAAGGAAGTGAATGATCTGTACACTGAAAACTACAAGACATTGATGAAAGAAATTGAAGACAAAAGCAAAGGGAAGGTTATTCCATGTTCATGGTTTGAAAGACTTAATGTTAAAATGCCCACACTACCCGAAACCATCTATAAATTCAATGAGATCTCTATGAAATTTCCAGTGGCATTTTTCAAATAAATAGAAAAACAATCCTAAAATTTGTATGGAACACAAAAGAGTCTGAATAGCCAAAGTAGTCTTGAGAAAGAACAAAGTGGGAGGTATCACACTTCATGATTTCAATCTATATTACAAAGGTATAGGAATCAAAACAGTAAGGTACTACATAAAAACAGACACAGAGACTGAAGACACAGTCACAATCTTTCAATCTATATTACAAAGGTATAGGAATCAAAACAGTAAGGTACTACATAAAAACAGACACAGACTGAAAGAATTGAGAGTCTAGAAATAAAGCCACACATATATGGTCATCTAATCTATGACAAGAAGGAGCCAAGAATACTCAATGGGGAAATGGTAGTCTTTTCAATAAATAGTGTTAGTAAGGGACGCCCAGTGGCTCAGTCCATTGAGTGTCTGCCTTTGGCTCGGGTCATGATCACAGGGTTCTGGGATCGAGTCCTGCATCGGGCTCCTTGCTCGGTGGGGAGCCTGCTTCTCCCTCTGCCTGCCACTCCCCCTGCCTGTGCTCTCTCTCTCTGACAAGTAAATAAATAAAGATCTTTAAAAAAATAGTGTTGGTAAAACTGAATATTTACATGCAAAAGAAAGAATGAAATTAGGCCTTATCTTATGTCACTCATAAAAATTAACTCAAAATGGATTAATGACTTAAGTCTAAGACCTGAAACTGTCTAACTCCTAGAAGAAAACATAGAGGAAAACCTTTGTAACATTGTTCTTGGCTATGAATTTTTTGTGTGTATGTTTAACACCAAAAGCACAAGCAACCAAAGCACAAATCAGTGAAGAGACTATAGCAAACGAAATAGCTTAGCATTAGCACAAGGAGCAATCAGCAAAATGAAAAAGTAGCCAGTGGATGGGAGAAGATATTTGCAAACCATATATCTGATAAGGGGTTAATGTTGTAAATATATAAAGGACTCATACAAGTTAATGGCAAACAAACAAGGTGCTCAACATTACTCATCATCAGGGAAATGCAAATCAAAACCACAATGAGATACCACTTCATACCTGTTAAAATGGCTATTCCAAGAGATAAATTCTGTTGAGGATGTTGACAGAAAGAAACCCTTGCACACTATTGGTGGGAATGTAAATTGGTGCAGCCACTATGGAAAACAGTATGGAGGTTCCTCAAAAAATTAAAAAAAAACAGAGCTACAGTATGGTCTAGCAATCTCAATTCTGGATATATATCTGAAGGAAATGAAACCACCATCTTTTTTTTTTTTTCTTAAAGATTTTATTTATTTGTTTGACAGAGAAAGACACAGCAAGAGAGGGAACACAAATGGGGAGTGGAGAGGGAGAAGCAGACTCCCCGCCGAGCAGGGAGCCCGATGCGGGACTCGATCCAGGGACTCCAGCATCATGACCTGAGCCAAAGGCAGTTGCTTAACCAACTGAGCCACCCAGGCGCCCGAAACCACCATCTTGAAGAGATATCTGCTCTCCCATGTTCATGTTCACTGCATCATTATTCACAATAGCCAAGAGGTGGAAACAATTGTCTATTGACAGATGAATGGATAAAGAAAATGAGATATATATGTATATATCTCAAAAGTGTTACACGTATATACACACAATGGAATATTATTTGGCCACAAAAAAGAAGGAAATCCCTATCATTTGTGATAATGGGAATGGACTTTGAGGATATTATGCAAAGTGAAATAAGTCAGGGAAAAACAAATACTTTATGATCCCACTTATATGTGAAATCTAAAAATGTTGATCTCATAGAAACAGAGAGTAGATTGATGGTTGTCAGGGACTGGAGGGTGGGGGTAACTGGGAGATGTTGGTCAAAAGGTACAAACTAAGATGAACATATTTCAGGGCTCTTACAGCAGGCGACTGTAGTTACCACGTACTATATTGTGTACCTGAAAGTTGCTATGAGAGTAAAACTTAGATTTTATCAAACCACCATAATAAAGGAATAATTACATGAGGTGAAGGATGTATTAACTAACCTTATTGGGGTAAACATTCCTAATATAGAAGGATATAAAATAATCACACTGTACATCTTAACACAATGTTATATGTCAGATATCTCAATACAGCTAGAATTTTTTTTTTAAATTATACAACAACAACAAAAGCCTGTGTTAGTCTAGGATAAAGAAGTAGACCCTAAAGCAGGATTATGTTTGCAGAAAGCAGAAATACCTCACCTTCTCAGGTACCCCACTGAGCATTTTTTTACTCCTCTATGTTTCTCACTCAAAAATTCCCACAGTGAGTCATGAAGTCCTATCAGTCTGTGTCAGCTAATCTCTTGTAACCATTCCTTGAATTGCCCAAGTTCAAGTCTTCTCTCTTGCCTGGGTGGTTCAGTAGCTTCATAACTGGTTTCCCCACCTCTGATATCTTGCCTCTGCAGTTTGGCCTTCTCAGCCAGGCTTATCTTCCCCAAATGCAGGTGGGATCCCTCATCTACGCTCTTAGAATCTTCCCAGGGGCTCCTCATTGCCTGGAGTTTGGATTCCTCTGCTTGTGGATTCCCTGGCTCCTCTAGTTGGTCTTACCTCTTCTTTCATCATACCTGCCCAGACTCTTTGGCATGCGCCATCTTCCTACCTCTGTGCCTTGGCTCATGTGGTTTCTTCAGTCTGTAACTCTCTCCCCTGCCTTTCTCTTATATATTACATTTTTATTCTTTAAGCCTCAGCTCAAGCTCCACCATCTTGGTGAAATCTTCGATATGTAGTCAGAATTAACTGTTCTTCTTTACTGTAATTTATAGCTTTTCCTTAAGTTCTGCTGTGCCATTGGTGCTTACATTCTTCATCTCTCTAGACTGCAAGCTGTTGAGTAAAGCAGGTACCATATCTTATTTGTCTCTGAATATAGAATAGTGATTAACATGTATTAGCATGTGATTCTGCTCATGTATTAGGTGTTCACTAAAGGTTTACTGGGTGAAAAATTATCATCCACCTATTGGATTTCTTTCTCTTTCTTTCCCTCTTTCTTTTCCTTCCTTCCTTCCTTCTTCCTCCCTCCATTCTTCCCTCCTTCTCTTCTCTTCTCTTTTCTTTCCCTCCCTCCTTCCCTCCCTTCCTCCTTCCCTCCCTCCGTTCCTTCAGTCCTTCCTTCCTCCTTCCTTCCTTCCTTCCTTCCTTCCTTCCTTCCTTCCTTCCTTCCTTCCTTCCTTCCTTCCTTCCTTTTAATGTAGGCTCCACACTCAGCATGGAGCCCAACATGGGGTTTGAACTCATGACCCCTAGATTAAGACCTGAGCTGGGATCAAGAGTCAGCCGCTTAACCGACTAGCCACCCTGACACCCCAGCCTATTGGATTTCTTCCCTGGGTGGTCCCACCATCAGCTTTAAGCTCAGCCTGTCCAAAACGGAGATCATGATTCTGCCCACCCCAAAGCTGGCTCTGCTTCCCAACTTCCTTAGTCCTATCAATTATTATTGAGTATCTGAGACCCCAACACTCAGCCAACCTTGATTTGTTCTCTTTTCTCCTGTGATATCTGTTAATCTCTAGGCCTTGCAGATTTTACCCCAAATATGATAAACATCTGCCTTTTCATGTCTGATAAATCTGTTTCTTATCACTTCATGCTCCATTTATCTTGGTAGAATTTTGTCTGGTCTCTTTGGGATTCCATCTTCATACAAGTGGTTTAGAGTGGGTGTGTGCTGAGCCAGCCATAGAACAAAGAACGCAGACAAAGCCCTGAGGACCATGACACATGT
Organism: Mirounga leonina; assembly: GCF_011800145.1. Lineage (NCBI taxonomy): Eukaryota > Metazoa > Chordata > Mammalia > Carnivora > Phocidae > Mirounga > Mirounga leonina. Next base: position 91,198,937 of record NW_023270377.1, on the reverse strand, counting down.
CTACATTTCGGTGCGCATAGTTAGGGCTTCACTATCAAAAAGTAGTTTTCATAAATTTTTTTGTCTTATCGCAAAAGCAACACATGTTTGGTGCTAAAAAATTTTAAAATAATCAACAGGAGAAAAGGAAGAAAATAAAAATGATAGGCAATCTCAGCATGCATACATTTTGGTGTATCTGTCATATATATAGATATTTCAGTAGGCATGTATGTGTCCTATGTGTATGCGCATGTTCTACAGGCTAGGGTTGCATTTAGCTTTAAGTGACAGAAAACCCAAGCACAGGGTCTTAAATGAATGGGTGTTTATTTGTCTCACTTAGCATGAGGTCTGCAGAGAGGGGGATAATTGCCAGGTCCAGTGGCTCATGATGTCAGTGCCGGATTCTCTGCAATTCCCTTGGCCACTTGTTTAAGACCTAATAGTGGTTAAATGGCGGCAGTTCTAGCCATTTCCACGGCATTTACTGTGGGGAGAAGGTCGGAGGTGAAATGTAGCTCCTGTAGGCGTTTGGCTGTGTTTCGCTGGCCCGCACTGTGTCACAGACCCCTCCTAGCTGCAAGCGAGACTGCGGAGATGAACGTTTAGCTTTTATGCCTTTACTGAACGGCAGGCAAATGGGCAAACGGGAGAGGCCCGGAACTGGTGTTGGGCAGATTGAACTTCAGTGTCTACTGCAGAGATGATGATGCATTCAGTCTAGTTGTAGTTAGGATGGCTTTCTTGTAGACGTAAAACGTATGGCTCAGAAGTTATAATCTGAAAAAAAGGTTTAAAGAATTACTTCTCAACTATGTTGATAGCAGTGGTGATTCATGGCTTTTATTATGTATCAAACAAACCTGACTTCGGGATATAATCAAAGGTAGCTTCATTTTGTCTCTCATTGCCCCTTTACATTTTATTGGGTAGGGGCAGGGGGCTGAATTTCCCTTGCCTCTGATGAACACTTGTGCGGGTCCCTGGCTCCTCTGCCCACGCTTGGGCAGCAGACAGTCCAACGGTTATGTTAGTTGCAAACACGTTTCAGAAATTAGGGATATCTAGGCCCCCAAATTAATCAAATCTCTGGATTTAATTAATATGGGATTGTGTGCTTCCCACAGCAGGCCTCTCACTGTGGCTGATCCCTTGCCAGAGCAGAGGGGTGGCCTTCTTTTGTCTGCTCTTCGGTCTGTACCCTCTAAGGGCTGTTACTGACCTCGGGTGCTCCAGGAAGGACAGGATGAGGGGAGGGAGGACAGGAGAGCTCTTGCTTGAAGTGCCCTGTGCGTCACACTCCCAGGCCTGGCAGATAGTCTTAGCTGACTCTTTCTCACGGATGCTCTGGTGAGCTGCTTGGGAATGCCTCCACCTGGGAAGCCCCCTGAAGCTCCCCTTGATGCATATTACGTCATTTCTCCCCTCCTGGGCTGCTCTCATTCTGGTTTTGTATGTTCCTCCACATTTCATCTTGCCCTTGGAGGCCTCACCCGGTCCCAGGCCTCCTCTGGGGCAGGCTTTAAGATGGACCCAGCCTGGCTTTCCCTCGTGGTCCACGTTCCATTCGTGTAAACCCAGCTGTATGCTCTCTCCAGCTGCCATGTGCTGCCCAGACTTCTCTACAGTACACAGTGTCCCCCAAGTGCCGGGATAGTCTTCACTGTCCTTGACTGGCCCCGTGCAAGCCCCCTTCCCAGGCTTGAGCTGACAGAAAGCACATTCTGTTCCCTTCACATGCAGCGCAGAGCAGGACTCACAGTATCTTAATAGTTCTCTGCAAAATACTCGCTTCACAGATTCCCCCTTGCTCTCCTCTCTCAAAATTTTATATCCCCAAAGCAGATAAAGGCCTCTGGGTGGGGAGCTCAAGAGTCATGGAACCGGTTCCTTGCCATTTCCTATAAATTCTGCCTTGGAGCTTTGTCTTCCTCTGTTTGGGCTGCTCCCACAGAATATCATAGATTGAATGGTGTGCAAACAACAGACATTTATATCTCACAGTTATGAAGGATGGGAAGTCCCATAATCGAGGCACCAGCGGATTTATTATATGGTGAGGGCTTGCATTCTGGTTTATAGACGGTTGTCTTCTTTCTGTGTCCTCTGTGGTAGAAGGGACATGGGAGCTCTCTGGAGTCTCTTTTATAAGGAAACTAATCTCTTGTGTGGGGGCTCTGCTCTGATGACCTAATCACCTCCCCAAGGCCCTACTTCCAAACACCATAGCATTATGGGTTAGGATATCAATCTGAGTTGGAGGGGGGACACACACATTCAGTGTCTAGCAGGGTTCTCCTACACTCCTACACAGCAGGGTGCTGTCTGAGATCTGTGGTATCAGAGTCTCGGTTGGAACAGACAGGAAGAATTCCAGGTGAGCACCTCTTTTCAGATGAATGCAAGGCTGGACAGCTGGTGAACCTCTCGTCAAGGCTTCCCTGAAGTTGAGACAAAGGACGTTCTTGCTCCTTCTGGAACTGAAAAAATAAAAAGCCAGCAATTGTCCTGGTCATCATAAGTGTGTATCACGATTTACATAATCCAAATGGCTGGGAGAGTTGAGAATTGGCGCATAAAACTTGGTTAGGTTAGGCAACTCCGTGCTATGGAGTATAATGCTGTGAACTGTCTGGCTATTTAAGCTTCACAGGGAGCGCCTTATGGAAGAGGCAGCTGGAATTGTTATGTTCTCTCAGAGAATAGAGCGTGATAGCTTCTCACACTTAAGGCTGTCCAAAATGCAAATGCAGTGGCTGCCCGGGGTTGCCTAGTGCTGGAGGGGGAACTGAAAGCCCAGGAGCAGGTCTCTGCATCATAGAGATGCAATCTGGCCACGCGACCGGGGGCCACGGTGGAAATTGGGGAACTTGCTTCACATCGGACAGAAATGCTGCCTGCGGGACTCTGTGGCTGACTCTGTGCTGAGGCCCTGGGGGAAGGGCAGTCTTTGTGGTGGAGGGCTGAAATCAGCTCTGTAGGGTAGCTCGTACCCCGTTCCCTTTCTAGAAATCCTGTCCTGTTCTCCCTCCATCCATGCAGCCTCGCCATCTTCAGACCCTTGGCTCCGACCCCTTCGTCCAGTAAGCCCTCCCGATCACGTGCCTGGAAGCCATCTCTCCTTGAGGTCATGCAGCCCCCGGGGAAGAGCCGCACTCTTCCTTCCTCACATTGTTGCCATGGACCCTGTGTGAGGGCATCTCTGCTGTTACCTTATGTGCCTTTTGGGAAGAGCTGACAATGCCCACATGAGAGACAGGAGCCCCGGGCTCTCTCCTGAGATATACATTGTAAGAAGCCTCCGTGGGGCCAGGACCCTCTGCAGTGGAATTTATCCTTGTTCAGTAATGGAGCCCTGTCCATTTCAGCTGGAAGGCTGCTGATCTTTCATTTCTTTGCCTTTAACAGATTTTTTTTTTTTAAGATTTTATTTATTTGCTTGACAGAGACACAGTGAGAGAGGGAACACAAGCAGGGGGAGCGGGAGAGGGAGAAGCAGGCTTCCCGCGGAGCAGGGAGCCCGACGCGGGGCTCGATCCCGGGACCCTGGGATCACGACCTGAGCCGAAGGCAGACGCTTAACGACTGAGTCACCCAGGCGCCCCTCAACAGATGTTAACTGAGCACTGTCTATGTGCCAGGCCCATGGCTAGACCCCCGGACACTTTATTTAGGAAGAGTCCAGTTTTGGGTGAAGCCTGGCATGCAGGTAGATGTAATGAGGGGGAGAATTCCATTCACTTGGGTCTAAGGTGGCTTTCTGGCAAGAGGAACGCTCAGAGGCTCAAGCTGGACCGCTCTTCCCCGGGGGACGGCTGTGGCAAGGAGAGTCTCTCTCTCAGCCGAAGCAAGAGTGCCGGGACGGAGAAGGCAGGCATCCTTGGGAATGGATAGCGTATCAGGGAGGGCGTGAGAGCAGAGATTTTTGGCATTGGGAAGCGTTGAGGAGAAGGACGGATGTGCAAAGAGGACTTTTATGAGCCTTTTCTGTGGATAGTGCAGTGTAAGCCTTACCTCTCTTCTCAGAAGTGTCCTTTAAGAAGAACATGGCAGATCTGGGGAATGGCGAGTACTTGGTGTGGCTGGACTGAGTCCTTCAAGGTGGCTCTGGGGGTTGACATTGAGCATGTGGCCCGGGGAAGCTGGTTTCAATATCACAACCTGTGCTTCTCCAATACCCTTTGGTTAGAATGTACTTTTAGCGAAATGTATGCCTCCTCAATAATTTTATTTCACTATTTAATCTTTTTAATATATTCCATTAGCTGCTGTTATGTACCCTTTTTTGCCTTTTTATCTGTAGTTTTGATTGTAGTACTATTCTTTTATGATATAATCTTACCATTTATCTTGGCTGTCTTTTATCGATCTCCCATTTTAAGTGCGTGTGAGGGTTAAACTCCTCAAATTTATTCGCCAGCATTTTTCAATTTTGCTGGTATTCGTGGTAGCATGTTTTAAGCTAATGTTTACTTACGGCTTTTACTTTTTTACTTTTCCCAAACTGTTTTTGTCCTTTTGGTTTATTTCATCTTATTTCTGCCATCGATAGCTGTGCTCATGTCTGGCCTCGTGTGGGACCTGCCTGTTCATTTTCCTGTAGTCCCTGCGAGTGCTGTGGGCAGAGCGGGTGGCCCTAAGTCTTTGCAGAGAGAGTGGCTGAATGCATGATTCATTCGTGTCTAGTCCATCACCGGGTCCTGGCCATCGTGCCTCCTGACGTTTGAAATCCAGCCCTTCATCCTCCCTGCCACTGTGTTGGTGTGGGCCACCACCAGCTCTCACTTGAGTCCCCACACAGCCTCCTAATGGCCTCCTGTCCCCTCGCTCCTTCTCTCTAATCTGTTCGCCACCCTGCAGCACGGTGATATTTTTAAAATGTAGAAAAAAATACACGAAACACTCCCATTTATTTTTGGCTAATGAGTTAGGATATATAACATTTTTAAAAAAAATGTTTCCGATTTAAAAAAGATTCATGTTAGTTTAAAAAATATTTCCCCTCTGGCAAATTTCAAACCTAGATGAAATGATAGAGAATAGTGTGATGAGCCCCCGTGTCCCCACCCCCTGACTTCAACCACTGTCCCAGTCACCATTTCCTCATCAACCCCCCTTTCTGTTTTTGCTTTTGTATTTTGTTTGAGTGGCAACATTTTTATCTTTTTGTCAGCCTGACTATTCTTAAACACAAATGTGGACTTGTCAGTGGCCTGCCTGAAGCCTCTTCTTGTCACTTGAAATCTGCAGCATCAGGTACAGACACTACTGTGTGCAGCCACTGGCCTCGGCTTAGCAGCAGCCTCGTCCCTTTCTCCTCCTCTCTTCCTCCCTCCCACGCGGTCCCGCGGAAGCCCTTGCTTTCCTCAGACGACTGTCCTCTCTCTCGGCTGCCAGGCCGGTACACCTTCATCTGGGGTATCTAGTTTCTCCCACCCCACCCCACCCCCTGTATGGCTCACATTTTCTTTTTGTATTTGAGATCCAGGCTTCAAGGTCCTGAGCTCTGGGAAGCCATCCTGACCGTCCTTCTCTGACTCTTCTGCCTACTGCCTTTTCCTCCTGCTGTAGAATTAATTACACTCTTTTGTAATTGCCTGTTTACATGTATATTTCCCTCCTAGTCTCTGAGCTCCTTGAGGGTAGGATGTTTATCCCCACCCTCTCACTTTTCATTATGGGGAATAATGAACGAAGAGGTATTTGATCTTGTCTTCGGGGATGTTCTGGTTGCCTGGGATTGGGATGCTCTTGACACCTCTCTGTTACCCATTCACTGCGCATGTCACCATTCACGGTCATTCACATGTCACTATGCACTGTGCTCAGCTCTGCCTGGGACAACATTGGTGAATAGTGAGGGCAAACCAAAGCATCTGTGGACCCACCCTCTCTGCTTTCCTGCCAGATCAGGGGCTTTCTAGGTCATGAGAGTCTGTGCAGTGGCCAAAATGTAGATCTGCTCTGTGCCAGTGCCCCATCCTTGCCCAGGGCCCCGGGGACTGGGGGCATAGCTGGGTCTGCATATATGGGGGTGATGGGCTCTTCATCTAAATGTCCAAGGCTGCCCTCTGGAAGTCAGTCAGCAAGGCTGACAAACAGCTCTCGGGTCTCCGTGGGATTGCTTTTTGTTAGAGGTATAAACACTGGACTGCTCGCCTAGTTGGCCTTTGTGTAAGAATAGAGCGTGTTTCTTCGGTGGGCTGTATCTTATGCATGCGCCTTGCACACATTTATATCTGGGTGGATTAGGTGAGCTCAGTGAATGGTCTCTCTGCTTCTCGAAGATAGGGCAGAGTTTTACACCCACACATAATCTCTTTCTGAGAATATTGTCCAAAAACTGGGTCATCTATTGTAAAGGAAATAAGGTAGTAATTAAATTTAACTGGAAGTTACAGTATTGGTGGTTTCATTTTAGAGGAAGTGCGCCTCCCTAATTACTTTATTGCTACAGTTACACTGGCTGTGGGTTCTTTTTTTTTTTTTTTCTGCAAGAGGTGATGATAGGTTGTATTTAATATGTTAGATGATTTCTGGGCTTGAATTTTTAAACTGGCAGAGTCTCACCTTCAAGGGCGAGTTCTGTTTCCTTGTGCCCCTTCCAGGTCTGCCTGACGGAAGCCCGCTCCCCTACACAGTTGTTTGGCTCAGATCCCCCGGGATAGCTTTTGGGTCAAGAGCCGCATAGACAGACAGGACCAGGCCAAGAAGAGAGCAGCAGTCTGGGGTGGGTTCTTTTCACGTATGCAGTTAGTTGTCACAGCTGGGTGGGATATAAGTGATCCACTGTCTCCCCCAGTTTTTATTTTCTGGGTTGGAAAGGGTACAGAGAGGCAAGGCCTGTGGAAGTCCAGCCTGCTAATCGAGTGGCAGAGCGGGTAGGAGAACCCAGGTTTCAGGACTCACATTAAGGGAACTGCTGCTTGTCACCTTTCCATAGGGGAGCCTAAGGTCAGGGCAGCTGGGGACAGTGGGACCCCAGCTGGGACTGGGTGCCCAGGAAATGCTGCGTGAGTGCATGCTGAGTGACAGGGTTGGAACAGTTTGGCTGCACCCTCCAAAGGTGGATTTATATGGCCTTCTCACATTTCTTCTAGGCTTGAGATCCAGTTGGATCACTCAGAGTGACCAACCATCCATTTAGATCACCTGGGCAGCAGTCCCAAAGTGCTTGTGGCTTACCATTTGCTTTCCACGTGCCCTTTACTCAGACATCTTTGACCAGAGGCCCCCTCCCTCCCCCTCCCTCATCCCTCCTCATCCCTTACCCCACCCTCTCCCTCATCTCTCCCTCACCTGTCCCTCATCCCTCCCTCCTTTCTTTCCTCCCTCCCCTCTCCCTCCCACATCTCTTCCTCACGTCTCTCACCCCTCCCTCATCTCTCCCTTATCCTTGCCTTACTCCTCCCTCCCTCCTTCACCTTTCCCTCACTCCTCCTTCACCTCTTCCTCACCCCTCCCTCATCCTTTCCCTCCCTCACTTCTCTCTCATCCCTTCCTCCCTCTCCCTTTGCTTAACCATTACAGACAAATCAACTAAATAAAAACCATTAAACTTCCCAGAGGTGCCCATTCTTCTTTTCCTGTGGCCTCTTCACTGAAGGCTACTATCACTGTTTGTGGGGAAAACCTACTGTTAAACCCAGCTTACTATGTTTCTTTAAAAAAAAAAAAAGAAGTAATTTATTTGTTCAGAAGGCTCACAAATTACGGTTCATTGACTTTTTCTCAGTAAGTGCTTTTCATACTGACTAACTCTTCCTTTTGTAAAATTTTATTTATTTATTATTTTTATTTTTTTTCTTTTTCTGACCAACTCTTCCTTGATGAGGTGGTCCAGGGGACTGGGAAGCCAGCCCAGTGAAGTTGTTGTGTGTCTTTGTGTGGAAGTCGGCAGCTTCGGGGGGAACCTTGCCAGGGAGGATGACACCAGGGTTGTGTTTCAAAGCCCCATCTTGGCTTGGTGCATGTGACGTTCTGGTAAAGCTGGACAATTTTTTATGAGCAAGGAAAAAATCATAAACAGCAAAATAATAGCTCAGTTCTAGAGATTCCTTAAAGACAAAGAAGGATCCCACAGAGCACATTTTAGCTGGTTAATAAGGAAGCCAAGTACAATGGGTCTGTATATAACCTGCTCCCACGTTCTATCAATATATAATTACCACATATTTTCCAATCTGCCCCTGAAAGATGTGTCAGGTAAAATAGATTGAGAAGAAAATAATGGTGCTTGCTGCACAATATATTAGATTGATACCTGTTAATACTGGAGCAGACTCCTTGCAGGATGATTGGAAAGCCCGGGACGCCTCAGTACAGACCGAATGACTATTTAAGCTCTTTGTTCTTTTAAATACCTCCGTACACATGGGTCTGCGTAGCATGCAGAACATGTAAATTTATTAAGACTCCCTGTCTTAGGGGTTGGAGGTCTTATTAAACTCAACCAGGGTAAACCTATGGGTTATGTCAAAAAACGATTTGTTTCCACTTCCCTCCCCTACTCCCAGTGCCAGAGGCAGCGTTGCAGGCTTTTTCTCCTCTATTGGGGTTGGTGGGGGACTTGGGAGGGGCCCTGTGGTACTGGAGTCGGGGTCATGCATTTACCACCAGACCAAAACAGACTCTAAGCTGTTTTTCCCATTTTCTTCTTTCCTTAAAAAAAATAATAAAAATAAAAAATAAAAAAAATTCAAAAGGGTGCCTGGGTGGCTCAGTCGGTTGGGCGTCTGCCTTTGGCTCTGGTCGTGATCCCAGGGTTCTGGATCGAGCCCCACGTCAGGCTCCCTGCTCAGCCAGGAGTCTGCCTCTTCCTGTGCCCCTCCCCCCTGCTTGTGCGCATGCACGGGCTCTCTCTCTCTCAAATAAATAAATAAAATCTTAAAAAGAAAGAATATTTGGAAAATGTAAATACACAAAATACAAATACAGTTGCTGAGAATCTCACTATTTTTTTCTTGCATATTACCTTTTGGTCTCATAAAAATAATAGTAGACATATGTATCTTTATAATTACAATTAGTGTACACATGCTTTTTGGAATTTTGATCTTTTCCCCCAACATGCTATATCACATTTTCCCCCTGTTTTTACCCAGATTTAGCACTAGTCATCTTAAATTAAGGCTACTTAACATTTCATCATGAGGATAAGTCAGAATTTAAGTTAGCACAGATATGTCTCATGAGGTGCTTCATTTGTTTGTTTATTCATTTATCAAATTAACACTTTTCAGACATGGGTTCTGTACCAGCATTGGAGAGAGTAAGATATAGTCCTTGCCTTTAAGGAGGCCCCAGACTAGAGACATGCAAACTAGGGATGATCATTAAAAGAAAACAGTTCTCCTACGCACAATACTTCTGACACCAAATGTGTGGGAGGTATTCCTACACCAGTTTCCAACTCTCTGGACACCAACTGGGTTTCCTACAAATCAATTCTGACACTCGGAGTTAGCACGGACCCCACAGGTTAAGGACTCCGTTCCACAAGACTGTCCCCACTTCGGATGCCAATCACGAGAACAGGCCTCCTGCACTTCTGATGGATGAGCTGTAAATTGAAGGTTCCCCCCATTCCCCTTTTCGGGCTTGATAATTTGCTGTAATTGCTCACAGAACTCAAGGAAACACTTGACTTACACTTACCAGTTTGTTATAAAGGATACAACTCAGGAACAGTCAGACGGAAGAGATGCACAGGGCAAGGTGTGTGGCAAGGAGCTTGGAGTTTGGAGCTACCAGAACTTCTATGGGCATTTCACCTTCCCGGCACCTCGATGTGCTCACCAATCTGGAATGCCCTCTGAACCCCATGGTTTAGAATTTTGATCGAGGTTCCATTATGTAGGCACAATTAATTAAATCATGGTCCACTGGCTCCATCGCTGGCTCTTCTCCCTTCCCCCTTCCCTGGGGGTGGGGCTGAAAGTTCCAACCCTCTGATCCCTTGGTTGGTTCCTCTGGCAAACAGCTCCCATCTGCCAGGAGTCCCCTCATTAGCAAAAACTCAGAAGGGTTTGAAAGGCGCTTATCGGGGCGCCTGGGTGGCTCAGTCGTTAAGTGTCTGCCTTCGGCTCAGGTCATGATCCCAGGGTCCTGGGATCGAGCCCCGCATCGGGCTCCCTGCTCCGCGGGAAGCCTGCTTCTCCCTCTCCCACTCCCCCTGCTTGTGTTCCCTCTCTCGCTATCTCTCTCTCTGTCAAACGAATAAATAAAATCTTAAAAAAAAAAAAAGAAAGGCGCTTATCATGAGTAGTAAAGACACTACTCTTACTGCTATCACTCAGGAAATTTCAAAGGATTTAGGAGTTCTGAGACAGGAACTAGGGACAGAGACCAGATCTACTGTTTCTTACTATGTCACCATATCACAGGCCTCTGGGTAAATGGATGTACTTGAGGACAGCACTATGTACTCCCTGTGGGCTTGGGTCTGTGGTTTAAAGGGTGGAGGAATTCTCACCCGGAGTCCTCAGAGAAGGTCTTAGGGGTGCTTGAGCTGGGCCTTGGCAGACAAGCAGGGGTTCAGCACATGCAGGTCGGGGCAGCCTGTGGAGAGTGAGCATGGCTCACTCCAACTAGGATGACTGTGTGCTTTGCTGTCTAAACTGGGACGCTCTGGAGAGTGAAGGGGGGACACCAGGTGCAATCCAAGCCAGTTCCTGGCAAATCGGATGTGTGGTTATCCTCAGTGGAACCCTCACCAAAACCAAGGTGTGCTAGAGCTGGAGGGAGGGTAGGTTCCCTTGTAACGTGCAGCTTCAAGGCCACTGCCCTCCTCCTGACCGTTCAGAGCAGCCTGGGAATCTGCATTTTAACAAGCACCAGGTGTTTCCAATGCAGTTCATGGGCTACATTTTTTTTTTTAAATTTAGGAGCCTATTTAAATTTATATTTTATGGTGAGGACTTCACCATATGGTGAACAACATATCTCAGGGGGCACATTCATTCCATTGTTTATTCATTTTTTTTATCAAATAGTATTCCGATGTGCCATTCACCCTACAGATTCAGCGACGTAAAAGAAAGTTCCTGTCTTCCAGGAGTGTGCAAGTGCAATCGAACTGGATCAGTGAGTGCAGTAAGGAGTTCTGGATGCTGGCTCTTACCCACACAGGTGAGAGCAGGAAGGTACAGAGAACTAAGTATCCTTTCCCCCGTCTTTATATATTTATTACCTCTTGACTTCATCATGACTTTTAAAACCATGAAAATGTTTATGGTAAGTAAAATGATACAGAGCTGAGTCAATCCAGAGTTGACATTTTCCCTCCTATCCCTTTTAATCTCAACTACGGAAGTCATCGATAACAACTGTTTGGTGTGTGTCCTTGAGCCAGATCTTGTAATCTGAGAGGACCTTCGGCAGGTGGCCATGGGACGCGAGGGCCTTTGGGAGGGTTCTGGCTGAGGAGGATTCCCTTGATCCTGGGGGCAGTAGGGAGCCTCTGAAGGACTCTGAGCTGGAAGCAGGCATGCTCAGATGTGTGCTGGGAGACCTCTGTGGCCAAGTGTAGCCCAGGGGAGATAAGGAGCACCTGAACTAGGCAAGTAGCTGTAGGAATAGACAGGGGACACATGTGACCAAGGGAGGTGAGGAATGTCCTTTCCTTACTGGGCACTCTCACGCTGGCCAGCACCTCCAATTGAGACATTGTACTAACCACGGGTGTCCACTTGGTTTGCTCTCACAGCCCTTGGATGGGTTGGCAGAGGCTGCTTGGAAGCATTGCTCTCAGCAGGGTTCTCAGTGGCGTGCAGGCCCAGCAGGACCCATGATCATTAATTAGTGACGAATGGGCAAGGGGGAAGAGTGGCAGCTTCTGTGTGCCACTCTTGGCCCAGCTACCCTGAAGGATGGTGGTGGGGAGGGCCGGTAGCTTGTGATACTCCAAGAGCTGAGGCAGCAGCATCAGGGATAAAAGCCTACGCTTTGGAATTGGAACTATCTGGGTTCAAATGCTGGCTTTACCACCTGTGTGATCTTGGACCAGTGAATAAACTCTTCTGACCTCCAGCTTCTGCGTCTGTGAAGTGGGATGGATGATACCTGCCTCATCCAACCCCCAGGATTGCGAAATGAGAGAATATGCAGAGAGCACTTGGCATGGTGCCTGGCACATAGTGAGGCAGTTCTTGGTGTATGATGACATTATCTCCTGAGTCCCTCCCAAGACTGTGAAGCAGGATGGTTTTGAGATCTCATGGCCCTCAGAAGGAGCCTGCCAAGTTGTTGAAGGTCAGACAGCCAGGGTGCAGCTGGGAATGGTTCCTGGATAATGCTAACTTTCCTCCTTTCTTACCCTCCCCTCCCAGGTTGGCTGTTGTTCTGTTTTTTTTACTTTTTATTCCCACCATTTGATCTTTGATGTGCATTTTAATGAAATTTCACCCAGGGCAGGGCCTGGCTGTGAGACTTGCTTTTCATATTTGTCTGCCTGTCAATTCTTCAGGTCCGACAGAGATGGGCACCCACCATGTGTCCCATTTAGCCCTTGGCCTGTTATGATCTATGCCGTGGTGCCCAAAGGGACACTGTATTTATAGCATCATGTGTGTTTATCTCCTGACTTAACCTTGAAATGATGGCTTTAACCTTACTTTGTTGACCATGCCTGGGGAGCAGTTTGATGATTTTTCACATCCCTTTTCCACTCTGTTCCATTTCTCTGCAAATGATACCTCCTTGTCTCCAGGGAAGAATTCTATCATCTCCATTCACTCACACCCTAATTGGAAACACTGCCTGTGGGGGTGGCAGGCTATCTGGGAGTAGAATATGCCAGTAGTTCCTGATCTGTTTTTCCTGAAGCAATTATGTGTGCATGGAACTGGGGACAGGAGGGACCACTAAATTGCCATCTTTTTCCTTGGGAAGGAGGGGTGCCTGCCTGTTAATATTAAATCACTTGTGGCTCCTTGCATGATTTTTTTGGTGTTCAACTCTTTTTTGGTTCCTGAGTTCTAGGCTATTAAATTGTTAGACCTCTCCACTTACATGTTAGGATTTGTTGGGATGGCATTTGGTGGCCAAGATGTAGCTAAAGGGCAAGATGGAGGGGTTGGACAGCACATTCTCTAGTGGCCTCTTTCTTGTATATATTTTTTTAAGATAATGTGTTGATATGATGGTTGTTAAGACTGTGTTGAAAACACCTTTGGGAAGCAGTGTGAAATAAGCAATTGGAACATCGATGGGCAGATGGGCAGATGGTCAGGTGAGGAAAAAGGGTAGTCTGTGGAAGACATCATTTTTATGTGCTGGTTTACCCCACCAACCAAGGGTGCAGGTGTGACTCGCTGCGGGCTCGTGCTCCCTGCCCATCCCTTTGCAAGTATCTGTGTTTTCTGGTGGTCTTTTATCCATGTGTTTTTCTAAGCATTGAGACACAGTCAGCTGATTTTGCCTTTCCTTTCACAGAAGCTTGACTTGCTCCTGATATTTTATGTAATCCTCATGTGCTGGAGAGTATGTACCAATAGACAGGGAGAGGAAGGGCACGGGAGCTGGGAGAGGTGGGAGATCCAGCTTTGAGTATTGGCAGTATAGTGTGGTGGTTTATGCATGTGGGCCACTAAGTTTTGGGATAATATGTTCCACGGCAGTGGATAACTATTCCAACATCTGTTGAGTAAGAGGATTTTTCAAACTCAGCCACACACGCACTCAGAAACAACGCCCCATCACCCCCGCCCAGGCCGACGTCAGCAATCCAAATTCCTTCCTCCTTCAGGGTAGGCTTTCCTTGGCAGTGGGGTGGGTGGAAGTTGTATTTGATCAGTCAGGGTAGGGTAGGTTATGCTGTGGTAACAAACAACTCCTAAATTTCAGTGGCATACATAACAAAGGTTAATATCTATTCTTGCTCAGGCTGTGTGCCCTTGTAGGTCACAGAGGTGGCTCTGCTTTTATTGTAAGTACTCAGCGCCCCAAGCTGATTGAGCAGCTGTTGCCTAGAAATTTGTTGGTCATCATGTCAGAAGGAATGTGTTCTTGAGGATCTTGTACTGATAATTAAATGGTTCAGCTTAGAATTGAAGGCTATCAGAATATGCTATCCCAAAATATACTACTTTGGCATGAGGATTATTTTGAGCTCAAAGCACTTGAGAAATAGCAAACAGAGGAGGAAGTCTCTGCCCTCTTCCTTCCTGCCTGAAAGCAGGGCATGCATTTCCCTTTGTGAAGGTATGGGTCCTTTTCTCTTCAACTTCTGAAGAGAATAACTTTTAATCACTGTAGATGACTCTTATCAATAGAGAGAATACTGACTTGAGTCTGCATAATAGCCTTACTATAAAAACCTCACCTTCTGTTGGTTTTCCACATATCTTTACCTTATCACAACTTACTATCCCTAAAAGCTCAAACATCCTTTCCTTTGTCTTCTCACTTTTCCACAATCTCTCAGCCTTTGTTAAAATGGTATGTAAGCTCTCAAGCCTAATTACTTCTTCGGGTTTTTACTTCTTTTCTGTGCAGCGCCTATCTTTGGTCAGTTTAACTTGCAGTCTTCAGGTACTGAACATAAGAGGGTAGAGAAAAAAATATTTTTCCTCCCCTGCAGAAGTGACACACATCATGTCATTGACTACAGCTGGTCATATGGTCACACCTTGTGGCCAGAAGTTTTACTGTTTATTATATGTCAGGCACTATGACAATTGCTTGGTATAAATTGTCTCCTTTGTCTTCCCAACAACCTTATGAAGTAGATATTATTATCGTCTCTTCCATTTTACAAAGAGGGAAACTGAGGTACACAGAGGTTAAGTAACTTGCTAAAAGTGAGACAGTAAGTGGTGGAACCTGGACTCAGACCCTAGACTCCATCATTGGAGTATAAGCTCCCACCACCACAATTTACTGCCTCTCTGATTGGAGTCTGAGCCATGAGAATCACCAAAGATGGTCTGAAAACATTGAATCTCAATAGGTATATGGGTCAGCATCTTGGTATCTTTTCTCCAAGGAAAACTCCCTGGTTTCTATGCAAATTTGCTGAATTTCTGCCCAGTAGCCTTCCAGCTTCACTATAAAAGTGGTAAGGGGAGTGTGGTGGGTACCAGGATGGCCATTATCAAATCCAAAAAGTATTTTATGTTGCCAAACTTGAAACAACAGCCTATGACATTTATAATGGGCTTACTATGTGCCAGGCTCATTCTAAGTCCATTACATTTTTTTAGTCCTCATAACACTCTGACGAGGTATAGGTGCTATTATTATTCCCATTTTACTGATGGGGAAATGGAGCTACAGAGAGGATAGGCAACTTGCCTAAGGTCACATGACTGGTAGATGGAGGGCCCAGCAAGCCTTTTAGAATGGTATGGCATTGAAGAGTATTCAATGGATTAAATCCAGTGGATGAATTTTATTTTCTTGCCCAAACCTGTAACATGGTACCAGATGATTTTTTGGAGGGGGATCAGCTCTTTTATTAGATGTGTTTCCTAATTTTTTAATGTAGAGTCTGAGGTACCAGTAAAATGGACAAGGAGGAATTTGGAGATATGGAGGGAAATGCCATTGAAGATTGAAATTTTTAATAAAGGACACCTATTCTAGCGTTTAGAGATGGAGTGTTTTGCATATTTGTCGTCAACAAATGTTTCTTTTTTTTTTTGTCAGCAAATGTTTTTAAGAACTTGAATACATTTGGTTCTCTTAAATGCTTTCAATGGTCCCTCTCCTATCTTATTTACTTTACTTTGCACTACCCATTAGGAGGGGGTATACTGGGCACTGCTCAACCACAGCTGCCTCACTGCCCAGTTATCCTAAATTCTGATTTGATGGCTTTGGAATTAGTGAGGTTGTTTGTTTATTGAAACATTTCAAAATTAAATAAAACTTGCAAGTACATTACAAAGAACTGTTCTTATCCTGAACCATTGACAGTAATTCTCATTGCCCATGAATACTTCTGTTTGTTTTTTCTAAAACAAGGATATTCTCTTATATCAGTGGCTCTCAAAGTAGCATCAGCATCTCCTAAGAATATGTCAGAGATACAAATTCTTGAGCCCCATCCCAGACCCCCTGAACCAGAAACTCTGGAATGGACTTCAGCTACCTGTATTTTAACAAATTTTCTAGATGATTCTGACCAACACTCAAGATTACACAGCACGTATTTTGTAGAGTATCCTGTATTACCACATCACAACAATACAAATCAGGGAATTAATACTGGTACATTACTACGATCTACTCCTCCCAGTCCATTTACATTTTGCCACTGTCCCCAATTTTCATGTCCTTTATAGCAAAAGGATGACACCCAGACTCTCCCATTGCATTTATTTGTCATGTTCATTTAAAATATCCTTCAGTTTGGAATAGTTCCTTAATCTGTCTTGGATTTTCATAACCTTGACACCTGAAGACGATGGCCAGTTATTTTGTAAAGTGTTCCTCAATTTGCATTTGTCTGATGTTGCCTCATGATTAGACTCAGATTATGGACTCTTGCTAGAAATATCCCAGATGTGATGCTGAATTTTTCTCATTGCATCCCATTAAGTGGTGCACAATTTCAGTTCTTTATCTGATGATGTTTACTTTAGCTACTTGATTAAAGTGATGTCCATCAGACTTCTCCACTATAATTTTTTCTCTCTGTAATTAATAGGTATTTTGTGAAGAAAAATTTTGAGATTAGGTAAATTCACTGTTCTTTTTCAAACCCTCTCTTCCTTCCTTCCTCTCTCCCTCCCTGCTTCTCCTTCTTTCTTTCTCTCTTTCTTTCTTTCTTTCTTTCTTTCTTTCTTTCTTTCTTTCTTTCTTTCTTTCTTTCTTTCTTTCTTTCTTTCTTCTTTCTTTCTTTCTTTCTCTCTTTCCTTCCTTCCTTCCTTCCTTCCTTCCTTCCTTCCTTCCTTCCTTCCTTCCTTCCTTTCTTTCTTTCTTTCTTTTCTTTTCTTTTCTTTTCTTTCTTTCTTTCTTTCTTTCCCATCCATCCATCCATCCATTTGTGTGGGTATGGGACTCATAGATTCCTGTTCTATTAATGGGTTATAATCTATTATTATCATTATTATGATGCTCAAATTATCTTAGAATGGGCTAGTGGAAGCCCTTTCAGGGTCACTTCTTTATCCTTTTGACACATCCCCATCATTTGTTGAGCACTTCCATGCTTTCTGGTATAAGATGTTCCAGGCTCATCTTACATTTTCTTTGCCTTGGCCCCTGGAGTCAGCCATTTCTTTAAGGAACCCTAGTTTCCTTCCTCCCTCCCTCCCTTCCTCCCTCCCTCCCTCCTTCCTTCCCTCCCTCCATTCCTTCCTTCCTTCCTTCCTTCCTTCCTTCCTTCCTTCCTTCAATATCTGGGTACTAGATGTACTCATTACTCCTGGGGTGTCACTACTTCCAGGCCTACTCACTAGACAGAGTGAGACTGTGTATTTGTGTGTGTGTGTACATTTATACTTATATTTGTGGGTTTTTTTTATTCTTATGTTAATCCCCATACATTACATCATTAGTTTTAGATGAAGTGTTCCATGATTCATTGTTTGTGCATAACACCCAGTGCTCCATGCAGAATGTGCCCTCCTCAATACCCACCACCAGGCTAACCCATCCTCCCACCCCCTCTAGAACCCTCAGTTTGTTTTTCAGAGTGCATCATCTCTCATGGTTTGTCTACCCCTCCGATTTCCTCCACTTCATTCTTCCCCTCCCGCTACCTTCTTCTTCTTCTTCTTTTTTTTTCTTAACATATATTGCATTATTTGTTTCAGAGGTACAGATCTGAGATTCAACAGTCTTGCACAATTCACAGCGCTTACCAGAGCACATACCCTCCCCAGTGTCTATCACCCAGTCACCCCATCCCGCCCACCCCACCCCCCACTCCAGCAACCCTCAGTTTGTTTCCTGCAATTAAGAATTCCTCATATCAGTGAGATCATATGATACATGTCTTTCTCTTTTTGACTTATTTCACTCAACATAATACCCTCCAGTTCCATCCACGTCGTTGCAAATGGCAAAATCTCATTCCTTTTGATGGCTGCATAATATTCCATTGTATATATATACACCACATCTTCTTTATCCATTCATCTGTCGATGGACATCTTGGCTCTTTCCACAGTTTGGCTATTGTGGACATTGCTGCTATAAATATCGGGGTGCACGTACCCTTTCGGATCCTTACTTTTGTATCTTTGGGGTAAATACCCAGTAGTGCAATTGCTGGATCGTATGGTAGCTCTATTTTCAGCTTTTTGAGGAACCTCCATACTGTTTTCCAGAGTGGCTGCACCAGCTTGCATTCCCACCAACAGTGTAGGAGGGTTCCCCTTTCTCCGCATACCCGCCAACATCTATTGTTTCCTGACTTGTTAATTTTAGCCATTCTGACTGGTGTGAGGTGGTATCTCATTGAGGTTTTGATTTGGATTTCCCTGATGCCAGGCGAGATTGAGCACTTTTTCATGTGTCTGTTGGCCATTTGGATGTCTTCATTGGAAAAATGTCTGTTTATGTCTTCTGCCCATTTCTTGATTGGATTCTTTGTTCTTTGGGTGTTGAGTTTGATGAGTTCTTTATAGATTTTGGATACTAGCCCTTTATCTGATATGTCATTTGCAAATATCTTCTCCCATTCTGTCGGTTGTCTTTTGGTTTTGTTGACTGTTTCTTTTGCTTTGCAAAAGCTTTTTATCTTGATGAAGTCCCAATAGTTCATTTTTGCCCTTGCTTCCCTTGCCTTTGGCGATGTTTCTAGGAAGAAGTTGCTTCGGCTGAGGTCAGAGTTTGCTGTCTGTGTTCTCCTTTAGGATTTTGATGGACTTCTGTCTCACATTGAGGTCTTTCAACCATTTTGAGTCTATTTTTGTGTGTGGTGTAAGGAAATGGTCCACTTTCATTCTTCTGCATGTGGCTGTCCAATTTTCCCAACACCATTTGTTGAAGAGACTGTCTTTGTTCCATTGGACATTCTTTCCTGCTTTGTCAAAGATGAGTTGACCATAGAGTTGAGGGTCCATTTCTGGGCTCTCTACTCTGTTCTATTGATCTATGTGTCTGTTTTTGTGCCAGTACCATGCTGTCTTGATGATGACAGCTTTGTAATAGAGCTTGAAGTCCGGAATTGTGATGCCGCCAGCTTTGCTTTTCTTTTTCAACATTCCTCTGGCTATATGGGGTCTTTTCTGGTTCCATACAAATTTTAGGATTATTTGTTCCATTTCTTTGAAAAAAGTGGATGGTATTTTGATGGGGATTGCATTGAATGTGTAGATTGCTCTAGGTAGCATTGACATCTTCACAATATTTGTTCTTCCAATCCATGAGCATGGAACGTTTTTCCATTTCTTTGTGTCTTCCTCAGTTTCTTTCATGAGTATTTTATAGTTTTCTGAGTACAGATCCTTTGTCTCTTTGGTTAGATTTATTCCTAGGTATCTTATGGTTTTGGGTGCAATTGTAAATGGGATCGACTCCTTAATTTCTCTTTCTTCTGTCTTGTTGTTGGTGTATAGGAATGCCACTGACTTCTGTGCATTGATTTTATATGCTGCCACTTGACTGAATTCCTGTATGAGTTCTAGCAGTTTTGGGGTGGAGTCTTTGGGGTTTTCCACATAAAGTATCATATCATCTGCAAAGAGTGAGAGTTTGACTTCTTCTTTGCCGATTTGGATGCCTTTGATTTCTTTTTGTTGTCTGATTGCTGTGGCTAGGACTTCCAGTACTATGTTGAATAGCAGTGGTGATAGTGGACATCCCTGCCGCGTTCCTGACCTTAGGGGGAAAGCTCTCAGTTTTTCCCCATTGAGAATGATATTCGCTGTAGGTTTTTCATAGATGGCTTTTATGATATTGAGGTATGTACCCTCTATGCCTATACTCTGAAGAGTTTTGATCAAGAAAGGATGCTGTACTTTGTCAAAAGCTTTTTCTGCATCTATTGAGAGGATCATATGATTCTTGTTCTTTCTTTTGTTAATGTATTGTATCACATTGATTGATTTGCGGATGTTGAACCAACCTTGCAGCCCAGGGATAAATCCCACTTGGTCGTGGTGAATAATCCTTTTAATGTACTGTTGGATCCTATTGGCTAGTATTTTGGTGAGAATTTTTGCATCCATGTTCATCAGGGATATTGGTCTGTAATTCTCCTTTTTGATGGGGTCTTTGTCTGGTTTTGGGATCAAGGTAATGCTGGCCTCATAAAATGAGTTTGGAAGTTTTCCTTCCATTTCTATTTTTTGGAACAGTTTCAGAAGAATAGGTATTAATTCTTCTTGAAATGGTTGGTAGAATTCCCCTGGGAAGCCATCTGGCCCTGGGCTTTTGTTTTTTGGGAGATTTTTGATGACTGCTTCAATTTCCTTAGTGGTTATAGGTCTGTTCAGGTTTTCTATTTCTTCCTGGTTCAGTTTTGGTAGTTGATACATCTCTAGGAATGCATCCATTTCTTCCAGGTTATCTAATTTGCTGGCCTAGAGTTGCTCATAATATGTTCTTATAATTGTTTGTATTTCTTTGGTGTTGGTTGTGATCTCTCCTCTTTCATTCATGATTTTTTTGATTTGGGTCCTTTCTCTTTTCTTTTTGATAAGTCTGGCCAGGGGTTTATCAATCTTGTTAATTCTTTCAAAGAACCAGCTCCTAGTTTCATTGATCTGTTCTACTGTTCTTTTAGTTTCTATTTCATTGATTTCTGCTCTGATCTTTATGATTTCTCTTCTCCTGCCGGGTTTAGGCTTTATTTGCTGTTCTTTCTCCAGCTCCTTTAGGTGTAGGGTTAGGTTGTGTACTTGAGACCTTTCTTGTTTCTTGAGAAAGGCTTGTATTGCTATATACTTTCCTCTTAGGACTGCCTTTGCTGCATCCCAAAGATTTTGAATAGTTATGTTTTCATTTTCATTGGTTTCCATGTAATTTTTTAATTCTTCTTTAATTTCCTGTTTGACCCATTCATTCTTCAGTAGGATGCTCTTTAGCCTCCATGTATTTGAGTTCTTTCCGACTTTCCTCTTGTGATTGAGTTCTAGTTTCAAAGCATTGTGGTCTGAAAATAGGCAGGGAATGATCCCAATCTTTTGGTACCGGTTGAGACCTGATTTATGACCTAGGATGTGATCTATTCTGGAGAATGTTCCATGGGCACTAGAGAAGAATGTGTATTCCGTTGCTTTGGGATGGAATGTTCTGAATAGGTCTGTGAAGTCCATTTGGTCCAGTGTGTCATTTAAAGTCTTTATTTCCTTGTTGATCTTTTGCTTAGACGATCTGTCCATTTCAGTGAGGGGGGTGTTAAAGTGCCCCACTATTATTGTATTGTTGTTGATGTGTTTCTTTGCTTTTGTTATTAATTGCCTTATATAATTGGCTGCTCCCATGTTAGGGGCATAGATATTTACAATTTTTAGATCTTCTTGTTGGATAGATCCTTTAAGTAGGATATAATGTCCTTCCTCATCTCTTATTACAGTCTTTGGTTTAAAATCTAATTTGTCTGATATAAGGATTGCCACCCCAGCTTTCTTTTGGTGTCCATTAGTGTGGTAAATGGTTTTCCACCCCCTCACTTTCAATCTGGGGGTGTCTTTGGGTCTAAAATGAGTCTCTTGCAGACGGCATATCAATGGGTCTTGTTTTTTAATCCAATCTGATAGCCTGTGTCTTTTGATTGGGGCATTTAGCCCATTTACATTCAGGGTAACTATTGAAAGATAGGAATTTAGTGCCATTGTATTGCCTGGAAGGTGACTGTTACCGTATATTGTGTGTGTTCCTTTCTGGTCTATGTTGCTTTTAGGCTCTCTCTTTGCTTAGAGGACCCCTTTCAAGATTTCTTGTAGGGCTGGTTTTGTGTTTGCAAATTCCTTTAGTTTTTGTTTATCCTGGAAGCTTTTTATCTCTCCTTCAATTTTCAATGACAGCCTAGCTGGATAGAGTATTCTTGGCTGCATATTTTTCTCATTTAGTGCTCTGAATATATCCTGCCAGTCCTTTCTGGCCTGCCAGGTCTCTGTGGATAGGTGTGTTGCCAATCTAATGTTTCTACCATTGTAGGTTACATATCTCTTCTCCCGAGCTGCTGTCAGGATTTTCTCTTTGTCTATGAGACTCGTAAGTTTTACTATTAGATGTCAGGGTGTTGACCTATTTTTATTGATTTTGAGAGGGGTTCTCTGTGCTTCCTGGATTTTGATGCCTGTTTCCTTCCCCAAATTCAGGAAGTTCTCTGCTATAATTTGCTCCATTATACCTTCTGCCCCTCTCTCTCTTTCTTCTTCTGGGATCCCAATTATTCTAACGGTATCGCTTATCTCTCGAATTCTGCCCTCGTGATCCAGTAGTTGTTTATCTCTCTTTTTCTCAGCTTCTTTATTTTCCATCATCTGGTCTTCTATATTACTGATTCTCTCTTCTGCCTCATTTATCCTAGCAGTTAGCGCCCCCATATTTGATTGCACCTCATTAATAGCCTTTTTGATTTCTACTTGGTTAGATTTTAGTTCTTTTATTTCTCCAGAAAGGGTTTCTCTAATAACTTCCATATTTTTTTCAAGCCCAGCTAGTATCTTTAAAGGGATGATTCTGAACTCTAGATCTGACATCGTACTAATGTCTGTATTGAGTAGGTCCCTGGCAGTTGGTACTACCTCTTGTTCTTTTTGTTGAGGTGATTTTTTCCGTCTTGTCATTTTGTGCAAAGGAGAATAGATTAATGAGAGAACAAATGCTAGCAGAGTAACAACGTCCCCAGAAAATATACTCTAAACAAATCAGAAAAGACCTGAAGCAGTGGAAAAAGAAATGGAAAGAGAGAAAAAAGAAAAAGAAAAAAAGAAAAAGATAAAGATAAAAACAAAACAACAACAACAAAAGAAAACCAGAATGTGATCAAATATGATCAGGCTGGTATATAGATCAGTGCCACACACTAGATTTGGGGTGTATTTTGGTCTTTTAGAAGAAAGTGCCTCCCAAAATTTTAAAGAAAAAAAACTTATATATGTACAATAATAAGGGTTGATATGAGACTCTGGAATATGACTGTAAAGATGGAAATTATAAAAAATTTTATAAAAAGAATTGATAAGAAGTTGTTTGAAAAAAGAAAGAAGAGGATTTAAAAAAAGAAAAAAGAAAAAAAGGAGAGAATGTGATCAGGCCGGGGAGTAGAAAAAACCATATACTAGAGATTTAGGGTATATTTTAATCTGTTAGAGGAAACTATCTCAAAATTTTAAAGAGAGAACCACTTATATATATATATGCCAAAAATATGGGTAACTACTATGAAGGGATAGAATATGACTCTAAAAATGAAAAATAAAAATGTTTTTTTAAAAAAGGGATTGATAAGATGTTGGTTGAAAAAGGGAATAAGAAAAATTAAAAAAAAAAAAAGAAAAAAAGGAAAAAAAGACAGTTAAAAAAAAATTAACTTTGAAAAACTAAAGAATCATGGTAAAAAAGCCATGAATTCTATGTGCAGTATTCCCCTAGCGCTGGAGTTCTGCTGTTCTCATTGATCGGTAAACTTGGTCTTGGCCGGCTGTTCTCGCTGATCTTCTGGGGAGGGGCCTGTTGCCGTGGTTTCCAAATGTCTCTGCCGGAGGCGGAATTGCCCCGCCCTTGCCCCCTCCCGGCTGAGTAATCTGCTCGGGTTTGCTCTCCGGGGCTTTTGTTCCCTGCGAGCTTTGCGTACAGCTTTGGAGGCGGAGAGTGAAAATGGCGGCCTCCCAATCTCCGCCCCGGAGGAGCCGAGAACTCGGGGCCCCGCTTCTCAGTGAGCCCCCAGAGAAAAGCCGTCAGTCACTCCCGTCTCCCCGGTCTCCGGCTGCACTCCGTGCTCACCTGGCCTGTGACCGCGCGTTTCTATCTCTGGCACCCGACCCCGGGTGGAGTCTCCAAACCCAGCAGATCCCTGTGGTGCGTTCCCCCGCCGCTCCTCCCAGGGAAGAAGGTGAGTCTCCCCAGATCTGCTGCTTGTTGGGTCCCTGCTGGAGGAGCAGGGGCCCGACTGTGCCGCGGATCACGGTTTATGGCGACCCGAGCTGAGAGCCCGCGCCTGGGCTCCGCCTCTGCAGCCGGCTTCCCTGCTCCGTTACCTGGGAGCTCTGCCGCCCTCAGGCACCCCCGGTCTTTCTGTGACCCCGAGGGTCCTGAGACCACACTGTCCCGGGGTGTTCCACCCCCCGCTTAGCCACCAGAGTGACGTCCCTCGGCGGAGCAGACTTTTAAAAGTTCCGATTTTGTGCTCCGCGGCTCTATCACTTGCCAGAAGCGGCCGACGGAGGCCCCTCCCCCGCCGTCTATCCTCCCGAATATCGCCTCGGATTCACTTCTCCGCACGTCCTACCTTCCAGAAAGTGGTCGCTTTTCTGATGAGAGAGTTGTTGCTCTTCTTTTCTTCGATCTCCTGTTGAGTTTGTAGGTGTTCAGAATGGTTTGATCCCTATCCAGCTGAATTCCTGAGAGGAGACGAAATCCAGGTCTCCTACTCCTCCGCCATCTTGCTCCGCCCCTTATATTTGTTTTAATATCTAGCTATACATACTGAAACCATGAGAGCTATACATACTGAACCATGATATCTTCAATTCCAGTCCAACATCTAATTTTATTTTAGTTTTCTCCCTTTCTGTGTTTGTAGCTCCTAGCTCTGATGGTGAGAGATCTGATTCCCACTATTTTTACTTTTTCATGTATTTGATCAACTTTCCTGTCTATATAATCAATTTCCCCTCACCACTGCTACCCCACTCCCTACATGGACACCCTCCCCATCCTCTTTGGACTTTGACACCTGTGCCTGTACCTGCTGCTGCTCTGGGCTGCATAGATGCCCCTCATCCAGCTCTGATACTGCATGTGGGCCACTTGCCTATACAGATGATCTCCCTACTCAGCTTAGACTCTGATGCTTTGTGCTGGGCTGCCCCTCACATGTATCCTTGGATGATCTCCTCACTCAGCTGTAGCTCTGATACCCTGCATTGCTATCCTTCTTGCCCTACTCAGGCTTTGAAATTACACACTGGGTTGGACCACCAGCCCTTCTCCATCTCTTGTGAATGCCTTGCTTGCTGCACCTGGCATTCAACAAACCATCTAGAACTGTTGCCCTCCATCCTCTCCATCCCCTTTCCAAGCCTTCCCTCCACATAAGGATGCTTTCCTTTCCCAGGTAAGTTTCCAATACCTCACTCTGGGCCACTGCAAGTTCCTCCCTCACCCAGAACTTTTGGATTGAATTGTTCAGAAAGGAATGGGAAGGGGTAGTAGAAGAAGATAATACACTCAGGTTTAAATGTACTTTTAAAATCAAGTTATTTATCAATAATACCAGTAGATTTACTTTCAGCATTTGTTTAGGCAGGGTACAAAGGCATTTCCATTTTTCTAAAAAGATTTTATTTATTTGAGAGATGCAGAGAGAGAGAGAGAAAGAGAGAGAGCATGAGCACATGACCTGGGTTGGGGCGGAGAGAGAGGCAGAGAATCCCAAGCAAACTCCGCACTGAGTGTGGAGCCTGACACAGGCTCGATCTCACAACCCTGGGATCATGACCTGAGCTTAAACCAAGAGCTGGACACTTAACCTAGTAAGGACCCCAGGGCATTTCCATTTTATCATAAAGTTTATGAACCATGTACTTCCTTAAAATAATAATGTCTTTATTATATATATCAGATTTGTAGAGATATTCCAGATGGTTTTCCTGTTCAGGGAGGATTCGGCTAATATGGTAGGATAGAAGCTTTTTGGTCTCTGAGAATCCTTGATTTAAAAATTTGCACAGTATTGTTATGCTCGTTATTTTTTGTTGTTCATGTCATAGTTGGATTGTATCTGTTTTTTTGGATTTGTATTGTTTCTTGCATGTTTTTCACCCTCCCTAGATTCACTAATATTTCTGACTTGTGTCTGGAGGGGTTTTCCCTTCTCCAGTGCTCAGATCTGTGGACTTGGGTTACAACTTCAGAGGCAGCTACTAAGAGCTTAAAATGCAAAAGAAGTTGCTTATAAAAACGTCAGATGAAAGAGTTAGATGCAAGATTTGGAAGCAGGCTTACTGAATGAATTTTCCCATTTTTATAAATTATGACTGAAATGGGAAAGAAGCGTCAGTAATTTGAAGGACTGAGGGAAGAAGAAAGAGTGGGAAGCCCTTAAGCCTGGTTTGGAGGAGGAGGGATGAGGAGGGAGGCATGATATGTGGAGAACACCAGGGAATCCTGGGTTGACTTTCAGCTACCCATCTTGTTGTTATCAATAGCCAGTGGTTGGCCTCTTGTGGCCATGAATGTCTGAGTCAAAGTGACACTTGTGTGGGCCATGGAGATTCAATCCAGTCTTTTTCCCTGTCCCAACCATAATTTGCTGCTGGTTATGGCCACTGTATGCCTTTGGGGATAGAGACTGGGGAAAATGCAATCTTTGTGGGGTAGACATGGTGGTATGAAGAGAAAGCCTTGTCTCTCTTTTTTTTTAAATTTAATTTTATTATGTTAGTCACCATACATTACATCATTAGTTTTTGATGTAGTGTTCCATGATTCATTGATCCACATCCCCCCACCCCCCTCCCCTCTAAAACCCTTAGTTTGTTTCTCAGAGTCCATAGTCTCTCATGGTTCGTCCTCCCTTCCAATTTCCATCCCCCCTTCATTAAAAAAAAAAAAATCTTATTTTTTTTTTAACATATAATGTATTATTTGTTTCAGAGGTACAGGTCTGTGATTCATCAGTCTTACACAATTCACAGCGCTCCCCATAGCACTACCCTCCCCAATGTCCATCACCCAGCCACCCCATCCCTCCCACCTCCCACCACTCCAGGAACCCTCAGTTTGTTTCCTGAGATTAAGAATCTCTTATGGTTTGTCTCCCTCTCTGATTTCATCTTGTTTCATTTTTTTCCTCTCTTCCCCTATGTTCCTCTGTCTTGTTTCTTAAATTCCTCATATCAGTGAGATGAGAAATCCCTGTCTCTTGATCAAGATGGGGGCTAAGTGGGGTTTGGACAGAACCAGTGGGAAATTGTCCCTTGGGCCAGGACAGTGGTGAACTCATACTCCCTGTTATCTTTTTGCTATTGTAGTACATGTATATAGAAATTAAAATATTAGTATAGAATGGTGTAGCATGAATAATCAAATTCTCCCCAACCCAATTCTGTTAATGTTATGAAAGCATAATTCTAAATAATAAACATACACAAATGGTCCCAGATTATGTGGCTTGACTTATGATTCTTTTACTTTACAATGGTGTGAGAGTGATATGCATTCAGTAGAAACTGTATTTTGAATTTTTATCTTTTCCTGGGCTAGTGATATATGTGGTAAGATACTCTCTCATGATGTTGGACAGCAACAGCGGGCCACAACTTCCAGTCTGCCATGATCACCAGGGTAAACACTAGATAAACTTACAACCATTCCGTTTCATACAACCATTTTGTTTTTCCCTTTCAGTACAGTATTCAATAAATTCTATGAGATATTCAACACTTTATATAAAATAGGCTTTGTGATTGATGATTTTGCCCAACTGTAGGCTAATGTAAGTATTCTGAGTATGTTTAAGGTAGGCTAGGCTAAACTATGATGTTTGGTAGGTTAGGTGTATTAAATGCATTTTTGACTTATGAGATTTTCAATTTATGATGGGTTTATTGGGATGTAATGCCTTTGTAAGTCAAAGAAAATCTGTACCTCAATTCACTGATTTATCAACTTTAAATGTATTTATTGACACTTTAGTAAAAATAAATGAAGATGAAATTCACTTCTATTACCCTTTTAATCTGATCTCTCTTCCTCCTGATTTTAACATTAATTTTCTAATTTCTAATCTGTATGAGAAATTTAGTGCCTCAACACTTTGTGCTGTATATCCTTCATCCACCTCCTAGCTGGCCAACCATACTGATACATTTTTATTAATAAGGTTTTGTAGCATTTATATTACATTTTAATTAAGTAAAATATCGAGATTCAATAGCATTCATAATATTTATTGTAGGACTACTTAGTATTATTACACCTTTAGAAAAGGATATGTAATATATCACCAAACCTGGGCCAAAGGAAGATACTCCAAGTTTCAAGGATTCTTTTAAAAATTATGCATATTTGGAATACAACGTTCTAGGAACATGTATTTGCTTTACTGAAAGTTTATAATTGCCTTGATTTTTTTTTTTTTCTTATTGACTGGACGAACATATGCCTTCTTCACCATATACTTAAACTCATTCAGCTTTTTAAAGCAAACCACTTGTTGAATTCCCTCATGTTTTTCTAGGCCTACCTGCTGCACAGATGTCAGCCTGGGATTACTTTTCATTGTATTTTAAATTAATTATACTGTTTCTAGGATCCTGTATCTTACTTTGAATTTTTTTTCAGGCTTCATCTTAGTGGAGTATACTTACAATATATTTTTCAGAAAGCATTTATAAAAGTTAAACTTTCTAAGTTAAAGCATATCTGAAAAATGTCTTTTATTTTGCCCTTGAATTTGATTGATGGTTTGGCTTGGTATAGAATGCTACATTCAAAACTGTTGTTCCTTCTGAACTTTGAAAGCATTGTTTCATTGTTTTCTAGTATCCAAAATAGCTAAAAGTTATTTTAAATTAAAAAAAAATCTATCTATTGCAAGTAAACTATTTCCCCTCATTCTGGATCTTGCATTTAGATTTAATGTTCTTAATAATGAGGAGGATTGTGAGGACTTGAGTGTTTCATCAGTTTTGGGAAATTTTCTTTGATTATTTCTGTGATTAATTTATTCCTTGAATATTTTTGGTTTCCTTTCTGTAGCTTCTTTTGGATATATATGGCCCTCTTGGACCAGTCCTCTCGTATCCTCTCCCCCCATCTTTATTGAGATATAATTGGCAAATAAAAATTATATATATTTAAGGTATATAACAACATGATAGTTTCATATATTTATACATTGTGAAGTGATTACCACAGTCAAGGTAATTAACACATATATCACCTCACCTAGTTACCTTTTTTTTTTTTTTGTGGTGTAATGAGAACACTTAAAATCCACTCTCTTAGCAAATTTCAAGTATACAATATAGTCACCATGCTGTACATTAGGACTCTAGAACTTATTCATATCACTAAAAGCTTGTACACTTTGACCAACCTCTTCCAAACCCCTCTCCCCCACCTTCTTAATGGTAACTACAGTTGTACTCTCTGGTTCTGATGAGTTTGACTTTTTTATTATTATTATTTTTTTATTTTTTATTTTTTAAAGATTTTATTTATTTATTTGAGAGAGAGAATGAGAGACAGAGAGCACGAGAGGGAAGCGGGTCAGAGGGAGAAGCAGACCCCCCGCTGATCAGGGAGCCCGATGTGGGATTCGATCCCGGGACTCCAGGATCATGACCTGAGCCGAAGGCAGTTGCTTAACCAACTGAGCCACCCAGGCACCCCGAGTTTGACTTTTTTAGATTCCACATATACGTAGGATCATACAGTATTCCTGTGTGTGTGTGTGTGTGTATGTGTATCACATTTTCTTTATCCATTCATCCATCTTTGATAGACACCTAGGTTGTTTCAAATCTGGCTATTATGACTAATGCTACAATGAACATAGGGGTGCAGATAACTTTTGAGATACCAATTTCATTTTCTTCAGATATATACCCAGTAGTGGGATTGCTGGATCATATGGTAATTCTATGTTCAATTTTTTGAGGAACCTCCATATTCTTTTCCATAAGGGCTTACCAATTTCCATTTCCACCAACAATGTAAAAGGATTCCCTTTCCTTCACACCTTTGCCAACACTTGCTATCTCTTGTATTTTTGATAATAGCCATTTTAATAGGTGTGAGGTGATATTTCATTGTGGTTTTGATTTGTACCTCCCTGATGATTGGTGATGTTGCACACCTTTTTGTGTACCTCTTGGCCATCTGTATATATTCTTTGGAAAAACCTCTAGTCAGTTCTTTGGTCTATTTAAAAAAATTGAGTTATTTGGTGGTTTTTTTTTGTTGTTTGTTGTTTTTTTTTTGCTACTGAGTTGTGTAAGTTTTGAAATATATTTTGGATATTAAACCCTTATCAGATATATGGTTTGCAAATATTTTCTCCCATTTCATAAGTTGGTTTTCATTTTGTGGATTGTTCCCTATGCTGTGCAGAAACTTTATAGTTTAATGCAGTACCACTTTTTTTTTCTTTGTTGCTTGTGCTTTTGGTGTCATAGTAAAAAAAAATCATTGCCAAGACCAATGTCAAGGAACTTTTTCCCTATGTTTTCTTCTAGAAGTTTTATGGTTTTAGGCCTATGTTTAAGTCTTTAATCCAGTTTGAGTTGATTTTTGCATGTGGTGTAAGATTAAGCGTCCAATTTCATTCTTTTGTGTTTGGATGTCCAGTTTTCTCAACACCATTTATTGAAGAGACAATCCTTTCCCCATTGTGTATTCTTGGCACCTTTGTCATAGATTAAGTTGACCATGTGTATGTAGCTTTATTTCTGGGTTTTCAGTTCAGTTCCATTGGTTTATGCATCAGTTTTTATGCCAGTACCATACTATTTTGAATACTCAAGCTTTGTAATGTGGTCTGAAATCAGAAACTGTGATGCCTCCAGCTTTTGTTCTGTTTTCTTATGATTGCTTTGGCTATTCAGGGTCTCTTGTGGTTCCATACAAATTTTATTTAAAAAATTCTGTGAAAAATGCCATTGGAATTTTGATAGATTGCATTGAATCTATAGATTGATTTGGGTAATGTGGACAGTTTTCAATATTAATTCTTCCATTCCAAGAACATGGGATACTTTTTCAATTATTTATGTCTTCTTCAATTATTTTAATTAGTGTCTCATAGTTTTCAGTGCACAGATCTTTCACCTCTTGATTTAATTTATTCCTAAACATTTTATTCTTTTTGATACTATTATAAGTGAGATTGTTTTCTTTACTGTTAGTAGATACAATGCAACTGTTCTTTGTATATTGATTTTGTATCTACAACTTTACTAAATTCATTTATTCTTTTTTTAAAAATATTTTATTTATTTATTTGACAGGGAGAGAGAGAGAGACAGCGAGAGAGGGAACACAAGCGGGGGGAGCGGGAGAGGGAGAAACAGGCTTCCTGCTGAGCAGGGATCCCGATGCAGGGCTCGATCCCAGGACCCTGGGATTATGACCTGAGCTGAAGGCAGACGCTTAATGACTGAGCCACCCAGGTGCCCCTAAATTCATTTATTCTAACAGTTTCTTGGTGGAGTCTTCAGGGTTTCTTATCTATAAGATTATGTCATCTGCAAATAGAGACAATTTTACTTCTTCCTTTTCAATTTGGATGTCTTTTAATTTCTTTTTCTTGCCTAATTGCTCTGCCTAGGACTTTCAGTACTATGGTGAATAGGAGTGGTGAGAGTGGACATCCTTGTCTTGTTCTTGATCTTAGAGGAAAAGCTTTCAACCTTTCATCATTGAGTATGATATTAGCTGTGAGTTTGTCATATATTGTGTTGAGATATGCTCCTTCTATACTCAATTTGTCGCAAGTTGTTTTTGTGAAAGAATGTTGAATTTTGTCAAATTCGTTTTGTGCATCTATTGAGATAATCATATGATTTTTATTCTTAATCTTGTTAATATAACACATTTATGATTTACATGTGTTGAACCATCCTTACGTCTAAAGGATAAATCCTACTTGATTATGATGTATGATCCTTTTACTGTGGTGTTAAATTCAGTTTGCTAGTATTTTGGTGAGGATATTTTAACTATATTCTTCAGAGATATTGGTCTGTAATTTTCTTTTCATGTAGTGTCCTTATCTGGCTTTAGTATGAGGGTGATACTAGCTTCATTAAATGAGATTGAAAGCTTTCCCTCCTCTTCAATTTTTGGAAGAGTTTGAGAAGGATTGGCATTAATATATTTTTTTTTTTAATATTTGGTAGAATTTACCCATGAAGCCACTCGATCCTTGGCTTATTTTTGTTGTTTTTGGAAGGTTTTTGATTACTCATTCAATCACCTTATTACTAGTCTGTTCAGATTTTCTATTTTTTCATGATTCATTCTTAGTTGGTTGTATGTTTCTGGAAAATTTTCTATTTCTCCTAGGTTGTCCATTTATTGGTGTGTAGTATTTCATAGTAGTCTCTTATGGTTCTTTGTATATCTGTGGTATCAGTTGTAATGTCTCTTCTTTCATTTATAATTTCATTTGCTTGAATCTTCTCTCTTTTTTTCTTTGTAAATCTAGCTAAAGGTTTATCAATTTTGTTTATCTTTTCAAAATGACAACTATTAGTTTCACTGATTTTTTCCATTGTTTTTCTAGTCTCTATTTCATTTATTTCTGCTGTATTCTTTGTTATTTCCTTCTTTCTGCTAACTTTAGTCTTTTTTCTTATTTTTCTAGTTTCTTGAGCTATAAAGGCAGATTGTTTATTTGAAATCTTTCTTTTTTCTTAATGTAGGCATTTTTGTTATAAACTTTTCTCTTAAAATTTTTTTTATTTTCATAATTTAAAAATTCCAGTTTAATTAACATACAGTGTTTTATTAGTTTCAGGCATACAATAGAGTAATTCAACAATTCTATACTCAGTGCTCATCCCCTTCACCTATTTCACTCATCTTCCCCCCACAACATTTTGGCAACCACCAGTTCTCTATATTTAAGAGTCTGCATTTTTTTTTTGTCTCTCCTTTGTTTTTGTTTCTTTTTCTTTTTTTCTTTTATTTGACAGAAAGAGACACAGCGAGAGAGGGAACACAAGCAGAGGGAGTGGGAGAAGGAGAAGCAGGCTTCCCGCTGAGCAGGGAGCCCAATGTGGGGCTCAATCCCAGGACCCTGGGATCGTGACCTGAGCCGAAAGCAGATGTCCAACAGACTGAGCCACCAAAGAGCCCCCTTTTTTTTGTTTCTTATATTCTACATATGAATGAAATCAGATGGTATTTGTCTTTCTCTGACTGACTTATTACACTTAGCATTATGCCCTCCAGATTCATCCATGTTTTGCAAATAGCAAGACGTCATTCTTTTTATGGCTTTTATTTCATTGCATATATATACCTCATCTTTGTTATCCATTCATGAGTCTATGGACACTTGGGTTACTTCCATACCTTGGCTATTGTAAATAATGCTGCAATGCACCTATGGGTGCATATGTTTTTTCATTAATGTTTTTGTTTTCTTTGTAAATACCTAGAAGTGGAATTACTGGATTATATGGTAATTTTATTTTAAATTTTTTTTAAGTTATGTTAGTCACCATACAGTACATCATTAGTTTTTGATGTAGTGTTCCATGATTCATTGTTTGCATATAACACCCAGTGCTCCATGCAATATGTGCCCTCTTAATACCCATCACTGGGCTCACCTATCCCCCAATGCCTTCCCCTCTAAAACCCTCAGTTTGTTTCTCGGAGTCCATAATCTTTCATGGTTCATCTCCCACTCCGATTTCCCCCACATCATTTTTCTCTTTCTTCTAATGTCCTCCATGCTATTCCTTATGTTCCACAAATAAGTGAAACCATATGATAATTGATTTTCTCTGCTTGACTTATTTCACTTAGCATAATCTCCTCCAGTTCCATCCATGTTGATGCAGAAGTTAGGTATTCATCCTTTCTGATGGCTGAGTAATATTACATTGTATGTATGGACCACATCTTCTTTATCCATTCGTCAAGAGCATCTTGGCTCTTTCCACAATTTGGCTATTGTGGACATTGCTGCTATGAACATTGGGGTGCATGT
>NW_023270377.1:91100606-91165149 GCF_011800145.1 Mirounga leonina | reverse complement strand
CCCTTCTTTTCACTACATCTGTGTCTTTGGGGTAAATACCCAGGAGTGCAATTGCTGGGTCATAGGGTAGCTCTATTTTTAATTTTCTGAGGCATCTCCACACTGTTTTCCAAAGTGGCTGTACCAACTTGCATTCCCACCAGCAGTGTAAGAGGGTTCCCCTTTCTCCACAACCTCTCCCAACATTTGTTGTTTCTTGCCTTGTCAAATTTTGCCATTCTAACTGGTGTAAGGTGGTATCTCAGTGTGGTTTTGATTTGAATTTCCCTGATGGCTAATGATGATGAACATTTTTTCATGTGTCTGTTACCCATTTGTATGTTTTCTTTGGAGAAGTGTCTGTTCATGTCTTCTGCCCATTTTTTGACTTGATTATTTGTTTTTTTGGGTGTTGAATGTGAGAAGTTCTTTATAGATCATGGATACCAGCCCTTTATCTGTAGTGTCATTTGCAAATATCTTCTCCCATTCTGTGGGTTGCCTCTGTTTTGTTGACTGTTTCCTTTGCTGTGCAGAAGC
This sequence comes from Mirounga leonina, assembly GCF_011800145.1. Lineage (NCBI taxonomy): Eukaryota > Metazoa > Chordata > Mammalia > Carnivora > Phocidae > Mirounga > Mirounga leonina. The sequence goes on along the minus strand of NW_023270377.1, from coordinate 91,164,630 downwards.
TTTTTTATCTTGATGAAGTCCCAAAAGTTCATTTTTGCTTTTGTTTCACTAGCCTTTGGAGATGTATCTTGAAAGAAGTTGCTGTGGCTGATGTCAAAGAGATTACTGCCTATGTTCTTCACAATTTAGATGGATTCCTGTCTCACATTGAGGTCTTTCATCCATTTTGAGTTTATTGTTGTGTAGGGTGTTAGAGAATGGTCGAGTTTCATTCTTCTGTATATTGCTGTTCAATTTTCCCAGCACCATTTACTGAAGAGACTGTCTTTTTTCCATTGCATATTTTTTTCCTGCTTTGTTGAAGATTATTTGACCATAGAGTTGAGGGTCCATATCTGGGCTCTCTATTCTGTTCCATTGGTCGATATGTCTGTTTTTGTGCCAGTACCATGCTGTCTTGGTGATCACTGCTTTGTAATATAGCTTGAAATCAGGCAGTGTGATGCCCCCAGCTTTGTTTTTCTTTTTCAACATTTCCTTGGTGATTCAGGGTCTTTTCTGATTCCATACAAATTTTAGGATTGTTTGTTCCAGCACTTTGAAAAATGTCATTGGAATTTTGATCAGGATGGCATTGAAAGTATAGATTGCTCTGGCTAGCATAGACATTTTCCATCTTTTTGTGTCTTCTTCAATTTCTTTCATGAGTGTTCTTTAGTTCCTAGAATATATATTCTGTACCTCTTTGGTTAGGTTTATTCTGAGGTACTTATGGTTTTGGTGCTATTGTAAATGGAATCATTTCTCTAATTTCTCTTTCTACAGTTGCATTGTCAGTGTATAAGAAAGCAACTGATTTCTGTGCATTAATTTTGTATCCTGCCACATTACTGAATTGCTGGATGAGTCCTAGTAATTTGGGGTAGAGTCTTTTGGGTTTTCCACATAAAGTATCATGTCGTCTATGAAAAGAGAGAGTTTGATTTCTTCTTTGCCAATTTGAATACCTTTTATTTCTTTTTGTTGTCTGATTGCTGTTGCTAGGACTTCTATTACTACGTTGAACAATTGTGGTGAGAATGGGCATCCTTGACGTGTTCCTGATTTTAAGGGAAAGGCTCTCAGCTTTTCCCCATTGAGGATGATATTTGCTGTGGGTTTTTCATAGATCAATTTTATGAACTTGAGGAATGTTCCTTCTATCCCTATACTCTGAAAAGTTTTAATCAGGAAAGGATGCTGTATTTTGTCAAATGCTTTTTCTGCATCAGTTGAGAGGACCATATGGTTCTTCTCTCTCCTCTTATTAATGTGTTCTATCACATTGATTGATTTGCGAATGTTGAACCACCCTTGCATCCCAGGGATAAATCCCGCTTGGTCATGGTGGATGATCCTTTTAATGTATTGTTGGATCCTATTAGCTAGGATTTTGTTATCCATATTCATCAGGGATATCAGTCTGAAATTCTTCTTTTTGATGGGGTCTTTGCCTAGTTTGGGGGTTAAAGTAATGCTGACCTCATTGAATGAGTTTGGAAGTTTTCCTTCTATTTTTTGAAACAGCTTCAGGAGAATAGGTATTATTTTTTCTGTGAATGTTTGGTAGAATTCCCCTGGGAATCCATCAGGGCCTGGACTCTTGTTTTATGGGAGGTTTTTGATCACTGCTTCAATCTATTACTGGTTATTTGCCTATTCATGTTGTCAATTTCTTCCTGTTTCAGTCTTGGGAGTTTATAGGTTTCCAGGAAGGCATCCATTTCATCCAGGTTGCTCAGCTTATTGGTATATAGTTGTTGATAATAATTTCTTTTTAAAAAAAAAATTTTTTTTTTTAAAGATTTTATTTATTTATTTCACAGAGAGAGAGACAGCGAGAGCAGGAACACAAGCAGGGGGAGTGGGAGAGGGAGAAGCAGGCTTCCCGCCAAGCAGGGAGCCTGATGTGGGACTCGATCCCAGGAGCCCGGGATCATGACCTGAGCTGAAGGCAGACGCTTAACCACTGAGCCACCCAGGCGCCCCTGATAATAATTTCTAATAATTGTTTCTGTTTCCTCGGTGTTAGTCATGATCTCTCCCCTTTCATTCATAATTTTATTAATTTGGGTCCTTTCTCTTTTCTTTTGGATAAGTCTGGCCAGTGATTTATTGATCTTATTAATTATTTCAAAGAACCAGCTTCTAGTTTCGTTGATCTGATCTACTGGGTTTCTAGTTTCTAATTCACTGATCTCTGCTCTAATCTTAATTATTTCTCTTCTAATGAGTGGCTTAGGCATCGTTTGTTGCTTTTTTCTCTAGTTCTTTAAGGTGTAGAATTAGTTGGTGAATTCGGGATTTTTCTATTTTTTTGAGTGAGGCTTGGATGGCTATGTATTTCCCCCTTAGGACCACCTTTGCAGTATCCCATAGGTTTTGGACTGATGTATTTTCATTCTCATTGTTTTCCATGAATTATTTAAGTTCTTCTTTGATTTCCTGGTTGACCCAAACATACTTGAGCAGAGTGGTTTTTAGCTTCCAAGTGTTTGAATTTCTTCCAAATTTTTTCTTGTGATTGAGTTCCAGTTTTAAAGCATTATGGTCTGACCTGTACCTGTGAAACAAATAATACATTATATGTTAAAAAAAAAAAGAAAATATTAGGGAGGGAAAAATGAAGAGGGGAATATTGGAGGCGGAGATGAACCATGAGAGACTATGGAATCTGAGAAACAAACTGAGGGTTCTAGAGGGGAGGAGGGTGGGGGTTGGGTTAGCCCAGTGATGGATATTAAAGAGGGCATGTATTGAATGGAGCGCTGTGTGTTATATGCAAACAATGAATCATGGAACACTACATCAAATAAATAAATAAATAGGAAAAAAAAGCATTATGGTCTGAGAATATGCAGGGAATAATCTCAATCTTTTGGTATCGGTTGAGTCCTAATTTGTGACCCAGTATGTGGTCTATTCTGGAGAATGTTCCATGTGCGCTTGAGAAGAATGAGTATTCTGTTGTTTTGGGATGGAATATTCTGTATAGATCTATGAGGTCCATCTGGTCCAGTGTGTCATTCAAAGCTCTTGTTTCTTTGTTGATTTTCTGCTTAGGCGATCTGTCTATTGCTCAGAGTGGAGTATTGAGGTCTCCTACAATTAACATGTTGCTATCAGTATGACTCTTTATTTTAGTTAACAGTTGGCTTATGTAGATGGCTGCTCCCATGTTGGGGGCATAGATGTTTACAAATGTTAGATCTTCTTGTTGGATAGACCCTTTAAGAATGATATAGTATTCTTCTGTGTCTCTAACTACAGACTTTAGTTTAAAATCTAATTTGTCTGTTGTAAGAATTGCTACCCCAGCTTTCTTTTGAGGTCCGCTGGCATGGAAGATGGATCTCCATCCCTTCACTTTCAGTCTGGATGTGTCTTTAGGTTCAAAATGAGTCTCTTGTAGACAGCATATGGATGGCCCTGTCTTTTTATCCAGTCTGCAACCCTGTGCCATTTTATGAGAGAATTTAGGCCATTCACATTGAGAGTGATTATTGAAAGATATGAATTAATTGTCATCATGTTGCCTGTGAGGACCTTGTTTTTATAGATTGTCCCTGTAAATTTCTGTTGTGTATCACTCTTGAGGTCTTTCTCCTTTTATAAAACCCCCCTTAATATTTTTTTCAGGGCTGGCTTAGTGGTCACATTTCTTTCAGTTTCTGCCAGTCTTGGAAGCTCTGTATCTCTCCATCCATTCCAAATGACAGCCTTGCTGGATAAAGTATTCTTGGCTGCATGTTCTTCTCATTTAGTACCCTGAATATGTCTTGCCAGGCCTTTCTGGCTTGCCAGGTCTCTGTGGATAGGTCTGATATTATTCTGATGTTCCTCCCTCTGTACATAAGGAATCTCTTCCCCCTAACTGCCCTTAAGATGGTTTCCTTGGTTCTAAGATTTGCAAGTTTTATTATTACATGCCGGGGTGTTGGCCTATTTTCCTTGATTGGGAGGGGTCCTCTCTGTCTCTAGGACAGGAATGTTTGTTTCATTCCCCAGATTAGGGAAGTTCTCAGCTACGATTTGCTCAAATATATCTTCTAGTCCTCTCTCTCTCTCCACCCCCTCCGGGATTCCAATAATTCTGACATTGGAACCTTTTATGGTGTCACTTATTTCTCTGATTCTATTTTCATGGATTCTGAATTGTTTTTCCCTGGCCTCCTCTTTTCCCTTTTTATCCATTATTTGGTCTTCTAGGTCACTAATTCATTCTTCTGTCTCGCTACCCTAGCTGTTAGATTATCTAGATTAGATTAGATCTCACTGATAGCATTTTTAAGTTCTGCCAATTCAGCTTTCATTTCTGCCCTTAGAGACTCTATGTTGCCATTAATTGATTTCTCCATTCTAGCTATTGTCTTCACAATTGCTAGCTTGAATTCCATCTCTGACATCTTGGTTATATCTGCATCCATTTGTAAATCTGTGGCATAAGTCATAGTCTCTGAGTCTTTCCTATTTGGGGGGTTCCTTCTCCTAGTCATTCTGTTGAGGGGTGGTTGAGGGAATGTATAGACTCCAAATTATTGACCACAATCCAAGCAAAATGCACCTGTTTTCTAGGGTTGCTGGCCTCTTGTTCTCCCAGCCTGTCTTCTGGGGGAGGAGCCTGCTGTGCTGTTACTCAGGCAACCCTGTTTGGGCAGAGTTGCCCTGCCCCCCTGTGGTGGGCGGTGGGCTCAGTGGGAACCAGTTTTTGGGGCTTTTGTTCTCGGAGGCTTTTCCTGGCGGCTTTCCATGTCTCTTCTGAGAGTCAGAGCAGAAGAGACCGTTTCCAACCCTCTGCCTCAGAGCAGAGAGATCGCAGTCTGTTCTTCAGTGAGCTCTCCAGGCCACATTATCTCCGGTTCTGTCTGTGCTGGTATAAACTGCAGTGTCCTGGGTTGTGCACCCCTCCACAGCGCTACCAGTCCTCACCTCCAGGTCGGGGCATGTCTCTGCCCTTTGTGCTTCTAGAACCGCTAGTCACCCCGTTTGCACACGTGGCCCTGCTGCTCCAGGTTTCTGTCCAAGGGGGCTGCCCTAAAGTCCTTTCCCTGACGCTACCGGTCTGCGAGTCTGTGCCCTGTCCTCAGTGTGGGAGTCTATTGCTAACCATTGGTGTAGGATTCCCACAGCCAGGCTCCCTCTCCCTGCCATTTATCCTCCAATATCTGCCCACAGAATCATGCCTCCCCGCTTCATACCTCAAGACCAACTGCCTGCGATCTTCTGTTTGTAGCGATCCAGCTCTTCTTACATCTCAGGTTGATTTCGTGGGTGCTCAGAGTGGTCTGGTAGGTATCCAGCTCAATTCCGGGAACTGGTTGGAATAGGGTCCCCTACTCCTCTGCCATCTTTTCCCCCTTTGAGTGACAGAGTTAACCCAAATTTTCTATTTCTTCTTTATTTAGTTATGGGAGGTTGTATGTTTCTAGGAATTTATCCATTTCTTCTAGATTGTCCAATTTGTTGTCATATAATTTTTCATAATATTTTCTTCCAACCCTTTGTATTTCTGTGGTGTTGGTTGTTATTTCTCCTCTTTTATTCCTGATTTTGTTTATTTGAGTCCTCTTTCTCTTTTATTTTTGATGTGTCTGGCTAAAAGTTTATCAAATTTGTTATCTTTTCAAAGAACTAACTCCTGGTTTTATTGATCTGCTCTGTTTTTTTTATTTCTATACCATTTGTTTCTGCTCTGATCTTTATTATTTCCTTTTACTGGTTTTGGGTTCTGTTAGTTCTTCTTTTTCTAGCTCCTTTAGATGTAAGGTTAGGTTTTCAGTTGAGATTTTTCTTGCTTCTTGAAATAGACCTGTATTGCTATAATCTTTCCTCTTAGAATACTTTTAGCTACATCCTGAAGATTTTGGGCCATTGTGTTTTTATTTTCATTTGTCTCCATGTGTATTTTTTTGATTTCCTCTTTGATTTCTTGGTTGACCATTAATTGTTCAGTAGCGTTTTATTTAACCTTATGTATTTGTGTTCTTTCCAGATTTTTTTCTATGGTTGATTTCTAGTCTCATAGCATTGTGGTTGGAAAAGATGCATGATATGACTTCATTCTTCTTGAATTTGTTGAGACTTTTTTTGTGGCCTAATGTGATCTATTCTGGAGAATGTTCCATGTGCACTTGAAAAGAATCTGTATTCTGCTGTTTTAGGATGGAATGTTCTGAATATATCTGTTATATTTAGCTGGTCCAATGTGTCATTCAAAGCCACTGTTTCCTTGTTGATTTTCTGTTTTAATGATCTATCCATTAATATAAGTGGGGTGTTAAAATCCCCTACTATTTAGTATACTATTGATTACTTCCTTTATATTTGTTAATAGCTGCTTTATGTATTTGGGTGCTTTCATATTGGGTGCCTAAATATTTACAGTTGTTATATGTTCTTGTTGGGTTGTTCTCTTTATGATTATGTGTGTAGTGTCCTTCTTTGTCTCTTGTTCCAGATTTTGTTTCAAAGTCTATTTTGTGCAATATAAGTATTGCTACCTTTCTTTTACTTTCATTTGCAGGAAAAATATTTTTCTATCCCTTCACTTTCTTTTTTTTTGTTATTTATTTATTATTTATTTATTTATTTATTTATTTATTTATAAATTCTTATTTAAATCCTAGTGAGTTAACATACAGTGCAATATTGGGTTCAGGAGTAGAATTCAGTGATTCATCACTTACATACAACACCTAGTGCTCATCATAACAAGTGCCCTCTTTAATGCCCATCACCCAACTGCCCATCTCCCACCCACCTCCCTTCATCAGCCTTCAGTTTGTTCTCTAACATTAAGAATCTCTTATGGTTTGTTTCTCTCTCTCTCCCCACCCCTATATGTTCATCTGTTTTGTTTCTTAAATTCCAGATATGAGTGAAATCATATAGTATTTGTCTTTCTCTGATTGACTTATTTCACTTAGCATAATACACTCTAGCTCCATCCATGTTGTTGCAAGATTTCTTTCTTTCTGATGGCTGAGTAATATTCCATGGTGTTTCTATACCGCATCTTCTTTTCCATTCATCCTTTGATGGTCATTTGGGCTCTTTCCATAGTTTGGCTATTGTTAATAATGCTGTTATAAACATTGGGGTGCATGTACCCCTTTGAATTTGTATTTTTGTATCCTTTGGGTAAATACCTAGCAGTGTAATTGCTGAATCATAGGGTAGTTCTATTTTCAGTTTTTTGAGGAGCCTCCATACTATTCTCCAGAGTGGCTGCACCAGTTTGCATTCCCACCAACAGTGCAAGAGGGTTCCCTTTTCTCCACATCCTTGCTAACACCTGTTGTTTCTTGTGTTGTTAATTTTAGCTATTCTGACAGGTGTGAGGTGGTATCTCATCATGGTTTTGATTTGTATTTCTCTGATGTCCACTCCTTCCCTTTCAATATGTATATGTCTTTAGGTCTGAAATGAGTTCTTGGAGGCAGCATATAAATGGGTCATACTTTTTTAATCCATTATGTCATCTTATATTTTTGGATTGGAGCATTTAGTCTATTTATATTCTAAGTAATTATTGATAGGTATGTACTTATTGCCATTTTGTTACTTGTTTTATGGTTGTTTTTAAGTTCTTCCCTGTTTCTTTCTCCTCTTGCTCTCTTTTGTGGTTTGATGACTTTCTTTAGTGATACGCTTGGATTCCATTCTCCCTCTCTCTTTTTATGTATCTATTACTGGTTTTAATTTACAGTTACCGTTAGGTTTACATATGACATCTTATGTATATAGCAACTTATATTAAGTTGATAGTTGCTTAATTTTGGACTCATTCTAAGAGCACTAAGTTTTTACTCACCCCCATGTTTTTAGGTATGTGGTGTCATATTTTTATTTTGTAAATTCTTTGACTAGTTTTATAGATATACTTGATTTTATAGCTTTGTGCTTTAACCTGTACTGGTTTTATAAGTGATTAATCTACTATGTTTATTATGTAAATATGTACCTATGAAACTTTTTCCTTTCCTACTTTTCTTAGTCCTGCTTATGGCCTTTCTTTTCCACTTAAAGAATCCCCTTTAACATTTCATGTAAGGCTGGTTTAATGGTTACGAATTTCTTTAACTTTTATTTGTCTGGGAAACTCTTTACCTCTCCTGCTATTCTGAATGATAGCCTTGCTGGATAGAGTATTCTTGCTTACAGGTTTTAGTATTACTTTTTTTCCTTTCAGCATTTTGACTATGTCATGCCACTCTCTTCTGACCTGCAAAGTTTCTATGAAAAATCAGCTCATAACCTTATGGAGTTTCCCTGGTCTGTAACTGTTTTCTTTCCTCTTGCTGCTTTAAAAAACATGAGGCTTACATAACATATCTTATAAATATAACAGCCTATTTTAAGCTGAAAACAACTTACCTTCAGTCACAGGGGATAGCTCTACACTTTTACTTCTTTTCCTACCTTTTTTGCTACTGATGTCACACTTTGTCTTTTTATATTGTACATCCAATAAATAATTATTGTAGCTATGGTTATTTTTAGTACCATTGTATTTTAACTTTTATACTAGAGATAAACATGATTTACATACCACCATTACAGTATTAGAGTATTCTGAATTTGACTATATATTTACCTTTACCAGTGAGTTTTATACTTTTATATGTTTTTATGCTGTTACTTAACATCCTTTAATTTCAACTTGAAGAACTCCCTTTAGCATTTCTTGTAAGGCTTGTCTAGTGGTGATGACCTCCCCTAGCTTTTGTTTTTCTAAGAATGTCTTTACCTGGCCTTCATTTCTAAAGCATAGTTGTGCTGGGTATAGTATTCTTGAATGGCAGGTTTTTTTTTCCTTTCAGTATTTTGAATATGTTATCCCACTCCCTCCCAGCCTGTAAGTTATTTGTTGAAAAATCCACTGATAGCCTTATAAGAATTCCCCTGTATATGATGAGTCATCTGTCTCTTGCTGATTTCCAAATTCCTCTTCATCTTTGACTTTTAACATTTTAATTATAATGCATCCTAGAGTAATCTTCTTTGGGTTTATCTTGCTTGAGATCCTTTGAAGATTTTATTTACTTATTTATTTGAGAGACAGACAGAGAGAAGAGGAGGAGGAGGAGCAGAGGAACAGAGGGAGAGGGAGAGAAAGAATCTCAAGCCGACTCTGCACTGAGCATGGAGCCCAACATGGGGCTTGATCTCACAACCCTGAGATCATGACCTGAGCCAAAATCAAGAGTCTGATGCTTAACTGACCTGAGCCACCCAGGTGCCCTGCTTGAGGTCCTTTGAACTTCTTATACCTGGATGTCCATATCTCTCCTCTCCCTAGATTTGGGAATCTTACAGCTATTATTTATTTAAATAAGTTTTCTGCCCCCTTTTCTCTCTTTTCTTCTTCTGGGGCTCTCATGATGCATATGTTATTTCTCCAGATGATGTCTCATAATTCACATTGGTTTTCTTCTCTCGTTTTCATTCTTTTTTTTCTTTTTATTCCTCTAACTAGATAGTTTTAAATCACTTATTTTTGAATTTGCTGATTCTTTCTGCTTTGCCAAGTCTGCTGCTGAAGCTCTCAATTGAATTTTTTAGTTTTTTTGTATTCCAAGATTTCTGTTTGCTTCTTTTTTATGGTTTCTAGTTTCTTTTTTAAAATTATTATTATTATTTTAATTTTATTTTATTATGTTATGTTAGTCACCATACATTACATCATTAGTTTTTGATGTAGTGATCCACTATTCATTGTTTGCGTGTAACACCCAGTGCTCTATTCAATACATGCCCTCTTTAATACCCATCACCAGGCTAACCCATCTCCCCACCCCCTCCCCTCTAGAACCCTCAGTTTGTTTCTCAGAGTCCATAGTCTCTCATGGTTCGTCTCCCCCTCTGATGTCCCCCCCCTTCATTTTTCCCTTCCTATGAGCACAAAATTGGTTTCTAGTTTCTAATTGAACTTCTTACTTTGTTCTTGCATTATTTTCGTGATTTCATTTAATTATTTACCTTTGCCCTGTTGCATTTTATTGTTTCTTTAAGATTATTATTTTGAATTCTTTGTCAGGCAATTCATAAATTTCTATTACTCTGGGGCCAGTTATTGGGAGTTTTATTAGTTTCCTTTGGGGGTATTATATTTGACTGATTCTTCATGATACAGGTAGTTTGCTTTGGTGTCTACATTTGAATGAGCAAACCCTTCTTCCAATCTGCACAGGCTGGCTTTCCCTTGTTATGTAGTGATTTTTCATAAATCTCATTCTTTACCTTTCTGTTTTCTCACCCTGATACAAAGAGAGATCTAAATAGGGTCAGTATCTGTCTGCAGAGAAATCAGACCTTGGCCCCACATTCTGTCCACTTTGATGTTGATCACATCTCCTTTTTAGGATGGTTGTATATGCACTGTTCCTACCCCCTATCTGGTATTATCACTGTTTTTCTCTTTGTACTTCACCTGGGTGGACTTAGGATTCTCTCTTTCCTTCTCTGCTGACCCAGTAGCCACTTGGGTGTACTCCCACTGGTTTTGTCCTTTTCTCTGTCAAGTCCTTCATGTTTCACTTGAGGTACTTTTATATCCCAGAATTAAATATGCTAATGCTACCTTCTCCACTTCAAATTCCTCCATCTTCTGTTCTAAAGGTAGACAGAGCCCTCTGTTGCCCCCACAAGTGTGTACACATCATGGATACCAGCCTCAGCTATTTGTCCACCATGTTGCCTCTACCTGCGATGGTGCTGCCAGGTGCAGGACTCTGGGCTGAAGCACCTCCTGGCCATGAGGAGTTTGTGTCTCTTGTCTCTGGCAGCCTGCCTGCTGCTGACCACCACAGGGCTGTCTGGCCTGGTGCAGTTGCAGGAGCTGGAGGAGCTGGAGCTGACCAACTGCCCTGCCCCAGCTCTTCAAGTACTTCTCGCAGCACCTGCCCACCTGTCCCATCATCGAGTAGTGTGGGCCTCTCCCTGGCCCTGGCTCAGGAAGCTGCCACGCTCCTAGCGGGGATGCCTTCTCCTGGCCCTGCCCTCAGGGTAGTCCTTGCGCCTGCGGGCCAGCACAGGAGGCAGGGCGAACCCAGTGAAAGCCCCGCCCCATGCCCCTTCTGGCCCCACCCCACGCTCCAATGGACACTCGGGACTCTGTGCTTGCTCCTCATGCACACACTGCACACCTGCCCACCACCGCACTGCAGCCACCTGCAGCTTTCATCCACCCATTGGGGGTGGGGGCGGTGGGGCAGGGCTCAGTCCAAGGGGGTGCTTTGAGCTCTCCTGACTGCTGCTCTCACCACCTTCACCACCACACCCTGCTCTGTCTCCTCGCTGTCCTCCGATCTGGGCAGGGCCCAGAGGGATTGAGGGGAGCTGGGTCCCCCAGGACACAGGGGCCAGAAGAGCCCCAAGGGCTTCCAGCATCTTCCACGGCACCACGGCTGGAGCCCTCAGAGGGGTGCGAGGGGGAACAGGCCACCGCCAAAGCCATGGCCCACCAAGGAGCCCAAGTCCCACCTGCCATTGCCCCACCTCATACCAGCCTGACCCAAGAAACCTCCCCTTTTCCTTGCCACTGTATGAGGCAGCCCCCTGCTCGCCCCACCACCACCTGCAGCCCTAGTGATCCTTGGGCCAGGCTAGGGAAGAACTGTGTTTGAGGGAGGGGCAGACTGGCTGACAATGATCATGCTATAATCAACATTAATGGAGCTGGCTGTAGCTGACCTCAAAGGGGGGGGTATAACAAGAAAAAAACAAAAAACCCTGTTATTTAGGAGTTGTAGCCTTCAATTGTGTGTTATAAAATGACCACTAACTCCTATACCTTTATAGCAGCAGTATTATTCACATAATAGCCAAAAGGTGGAGACAACTCAAGTGTCCACCAGTGGATGAATGGATAAACACAATCTAGTATACCCATGCAATGGAATATTATTCAGCCTTAAAAAGGAAGGAAATTTTGACACGTGCTACAGCAGGTTGAGCCTTGAAGCTTTTATGCTATGTGAAATAATTCAGTTATGAAAGGACAAATACTGTGTGATTCCAGTTATATGAGATGCCTAGAGTAGTCAAATTCATAGATAAAAAGTAGAATGGTGGTTGCTGGGAGTGGAGTAGGAGGGAATGGAGAGTAATTGTTTAATGGGTACAGAATTTTAGTTTAGGATGATGAAGAAAGTTATGGAGATAGATGGTGGTGATGGTTGTACAACAGTGTCAGTGTACTTAATGCCACTGAGCTGTACACTTAAAAATGGTTAAAACTGATATTACATACATTTTACCAGCACTTTAGAAAAGTACTGCTAGTTTAGCTAACAGGGGAAGTGCTATAGCTGCCTCAGAAGGTGATACCCATGCTTCAAAGATCTGGTTGGCACAGACCTTGTGTTGGAAACTAGGGGCAAATAGTGTAGAAGGAGGGAAAAAGATCTTCCAACTTTCTCAACTCTTTCTCACTTTGGTATTGGTATGCCAGTTGTTAATATGGGTACCTCATTTTTGTGGTGATATCTTGACTCTTGGTTTTGATTTTATTTATTTATTTTTTAATTTTATTTATTTTTAAGATTTTATTTATTTATTTGTTTGTTTGTTTGTTTGTTTATTTGACAGAGAGAGACACAGCGAGAGAGGAAACATAAGCAGGGGGAGTGGGAGAGGGAAAGCAGGCTTCTCGTGGAGCAGGAAGCCCGACTCGGGGCTCGATCCCAGGACCCTGGGATCATGACCTGAGCCGAAGGCAGATGCTTAATGACTGAGCCACCCAGGTGCCCCTCTTGGTTTTGATTTTAATGTTGAGAGTATATCTCGGAGTATCTTCATAGTTATTTCCATGAAAACATGGGCAAGGCCCTTTTCTCATTGTTTGCGTGTAGAAGCTCCATTTTTTTGGTTATAATTTGGTGATTTCACCAAATTCTGTGAAGAATCTAAAAGCTTTCACCAAAGCTTTTTTTCACTAGAAGCTCCATTTTTTTGGTTATAATTTGGTGATTTATGGTGGCTGTACTTTAATATTTGACATCGGAGCAATCTCTGGAAAAACCTAGGATACAGGCTATGAAATATATTAGGGCTTTCTCTTGTCTAAGTGAAGCACCTATAAACCTGTACTTAGCTTCTACCTGCTAGGTACGTTGAGGAAACCCAACATATCTATTATTTGTTCAGACTATTGTTTTTGTGATGCACTGTAGAGAGATATAGGTGAAATAGAAGACATATTTCTTACATTGGAGAACTTTCTATGTCCTTCGGGAAACAAGATATACATATTTAGAAGAAATCAAAACTACCTGTGGGACCCTTGGCATGTGCCTAACTTCCCCAAATCTGCATTTCTTCATGTAAAATGTGTATAGTGTGGTGGGTGAAGGAGCTGGAGAATTGCAATACCTTCCTTGGAAAATTGCTGTAAAGTTTAAACAAATGTAATATAGGTAAAGGACCTAAGTTTTTCACGTAGTAGGTGCTCAACTGGTGTTATTTTTCTTTCCCTTAAAAAGTGGGATTTAAAAACGAGAAGCTAGAACTCCAACCAAGCGACCATTTTCAGTGCATATTACTCTTTCTCCTAAAAGTCAAATGTTCTGAAATGAAGAAGGCATAACTGAAATAATCTGGGAGTGGATTTTACTATGAATTCTTGTCTATGTGGGCAGATTGCTGATTATCTCTACATCTGTGAAGAATCTAATATATTACACATGTGTGGGTTGTAATTCTCACTCAATTAATTCTTTGTCAACTTATGTTTTAAAAGTACAGTAAAGTACCTGTTCTCTAAGGGTACATTTACCACGTATGTCTGTTTGTACACATGTGTGTGCATGCACAAGCACACACACACACACACACTGCACCACGGTTTTTATGCTTTGATGATTTGAAGGCTTACATAAATTTTGCTATAATGTTTATCTTCCAGCTTTCCAAATATCATTTTTATGTTTTGACTAGGCATAAACTACTGTGGCCTCTTTGGGTAAGAATTTTAAATTGCCGAGAAGCAAATTTAAATAATGATTTTGATTCTTCCTGCTCCTTTAAGACCCTTCCCTGGAGCTGAACATCCTTCCACATGTTTCCATACAATTCTATGTATACATCTATTATTTCATCTCCAAATCATATTTAATTATTTATGCATCTATTTCCCCATATAGGTTGTACACTCCTTGAGAACAGGGCCTGTCTTATGCATTTTCATATTTCTACCATCCTGCATAATACCTGATCAAGGTAGACACTTAGTGTTTGTTGAGTTAAATTGAGCCCTGGTTATTACATTGAATTAGTGATCTCAGCTTTCTCTCCTTTTGCCTGATGTTAAAGAGGATTATCACTACTCTGTACAAACAAAGCTAAAACCTTGAGGATGCATCAAGTGTCTCAAGCAATCTTGGGAGTGCTGGAAATACTTTTTAGAATGTCCCCCAAATCATTCAGCTTGATAACATCATTTTTTTCTCTCTGACCCTCCAGAAGAGATACTGAATATATGGATTCACCTTGTCTCCAGAAGATCACATTTCAGAACTTCAGGATCATGATGTTGGCATAGTTTGCATTGTCTGCATTATGACTTCTCAGTAATGAAACTGCATAAGATAAACTGCAGGCCAGGACTACCATCCGCGGCTCTGCCCTCTTGTCACCAGTTTTGCGGTGAGGTTCTTGAGTCTTGACACAAGGAAGATTCAAGATGGTTTGATTCTCCTTGCAGAATAGAAGGGGATTTTGACAAGGATGAGTATGAGCTCATGTTTGGAGACAGAATCGTGAGGAGTGATTTCTAAGGGACTGGATTGTGATGGTCTGAGATTAGAAAATTGTTTTCAGCAAAAGGGCTAAGACTATAAAAAGCCATCTGTGATAAGGCAATTTTTCCATTGCTCTCTTTCAACATGAAGCAAATATTAAAGCTGCAAAACTGAGCAAAAAGAATCGAACAGAAAGACAAAACCCCCCAGAAATCCACATTTTGAATGCACAAAAGTTACACATAATGGAATTCAGTGTCAGCTAAGAAAGAACTTGTTTTGTCAACATCTGAAGTAAGAAGGACCAGCAAAATAGAATTCAACTTTGCAGTGTCTAGTAAATGTGTTAGAGGAATTTACTACTGAATTGTGGGTAGGAACATCTATAAATCCCAGCCTCCCAGCCTTTTCAACCCTATATTGACTAAATAGACTCAACTCAGAGAAATGAGGCAGTTCTGTCTGGGAATGCAGTTTAGGGAGAGAGCCAGTACAGTCCTAGAGACAGGGATTATTTACTGCATGCCATTGTACACATAATGAAATCACAATTGACCAAGGGGGGAAAATTCTATCAATAACTCAAATTAAGATGCAGGAAAGGGTAAAGGTCAGACAGCAAGAAGAAACAAACCTTCTTTGCTAGAGAACATTGGGATTTAATAAATGACAAAATGAAAATTTCAGACCACTGTAATAGACATGGTGTGGGGTGAAGAGTGAGGTATCCCCAGACCCCTGTGACATAAGCCAGAAGAATCAGCCCTACACTGGTGAGATCTGATGTCTGTAGGCACATTTTTTTAAACAGACCCCAAACCAGAAAAGTAAGGCATGGCCATGGCCAAGAGATGGATTGACATGGCCAAAGAAAGATTTCTCGTAAGGGAAGGGATGGACTGATGTCATAAGTTTAAAGGAAATGGGACCTAGCGATTAGAATTTGTTTGGTTTACCCATGTGTGCAAGAGATAAAGACAGAACATCTGGGAGCCTTCAGCTGTTCAGCCTCCTTGGAAGAGTCTGCTCTGTCATGGGAAAGTCTTCGTGGGGCCACACCATGGCCTGGTGAGTGTTTCAAGGAAATGGTGTGTCCTTGTGGTGGCTGGCCACCTGCAGTGTCCATGTATGTCACCCTGGCAGTCATCCACATAGGATGTGCTAAGCATTTCTCATGCATCATTACCTAGGATCATAACATCCCTCCCCTCATCTTGACTGCTATTCCAAGTGTGAGCTTTGAGACAGTAGGCACATAAAAAATTTTTAAATTTTTTTCAGTGTAGTTTATTCCAAAAGCACTCTAAGAAGTTCTCTTGTACCAAAAAACAATTAAAAAATGATTTGTTTGCTTATTTTTTTTTAATCAAACATATATTGAGTTGCTACTGCATAGCCAGGCTGTATTGGAGAATAGAGATGTAGAAGAAAAAGCCAGAAGATGTCATGATCCAGTGAGGGAGGTAGACAATTATAGCTGAGTTTTACAAATATTCTGCTGGGAGAGGAAGATGATACAGAGAGGAGCGGAATCCAGCTGAGATTGCTGGGAAGGCCTCTTGAAAGAAGTGATCTCTTAGCTGGTTTTGAGAGACAGGTAGAGGTTAGGTGAAGATGGGAAGGAAGGATTTGCAGAGGGAGCCACTCACATGAATTGAACTAGCAATCATTGAGCATCTCTGGTATGGACCAGCCACCGTGCCAAGCATTGGAGATACAGTACCTGCCTTCATGAAGCTTACGTTCTAGTTGAGGGGTGGGAACAGGGAGACAGCCAGTAAATATTTAAATTAATAACTAAGGCAATTTTAGATAGAGGTAGTATGGAGCAAATAAAATAAGGCATGGGACCAAGAATGACAAGGTGGGGCGGCCCTTTACCTTGAAAAGATGGGAAAGGTTTCTCTTGAGATGACCTCGGAGGTTAAAAGGAGACCCTGTAGGAAGAGCACTGCAGGCAGGTAAGCAGCAATGGCATGCTTGGAGGGTGTGCGAGAAAGCTAGTGGACTGTGGGGGTTGGGGGGCATGATGGAGGGAAGGGACGAAGAGATGAGATGAAAAACAGGGGATTGCTTAGGACAGCCTTGTGGACCATGGTCAGACTTAGGATTTTATTCTGTAGTCAGTGGAGATCATTCTGCCCACCACACAGAGAAATAGGGAGTCGGGGGCAAGAATGGAAGTAGAGAGATCATCTGGAAGACACCACTGGGGTCCAGGCAAGACATGAGGGTGGCTTGGATCAGAATTTGAAAAATGGAGGAGAAGAGAAATGGGTCAGGTTCAGGATGCATTTTGGAGGCAGTGCCAGCAGGACTTGATGACTTATGGAATGTGGAGTAAATAAAGGCAGGGATCAAAAGTGGCCCCTGGGTTTTTGGCAAAACTACGAAGACAGGCAAAAGCAGGGGGCACTAGGGACCAGTCAGCAGTCACTTTAGGGTACTGAATGAGATTAATTTGGAATCAGAAAGCCTATTTTAACATAACAATAATAAAAAAAGAAAGTCTATTTGATTTTTTAAAATTTATTTTTCTTTTTTTAAAATTATGTTCAGTTAGCCACTGTATAGTACATAGTTTTTGATGTAATGTTCAGTGATTCATTAGTTGCGTATAACACCCAGTGCTCATCACAGCACGTGCCCTCCTCAATACCCATCACCCCGTTACCCGCTCCCCCACCCTCCTCCCCTCTGAAACCCCCAGATAGTTTCTCAGGGTCCATAGTCTCTCATGGTTCAATTCCCTCTCTGATTTCTCCCCCTTTGGATTTCCCTCCCTTCCCCTATGGTCCTCCGTGCTATTGCTTATGTTCCACATATGAGTGAAACCATACGATAATTGTCTTTCTCTGCTTGATTTACTTCACTTAACATAATCCCCTCCAGTTCCGTCCATGTTGATGCAAATGGTGGTTATTCATCGTTTCTGATGGCTGAGTAATACTCCATTGTATACATGAACCACATCTTCTTTATCCATTTGTCTGTTGAAGGGCATCTCGGAAAGCCTATTTTAATGCTGACTTTTCCACTTCCCAGCCATGTGACCGTGGACAAGGGATTTACCCTTTCTGGGTGCTGGTGTCCTCAGGGTGACAATATTTATGTCCTCTCAAGATTATTGGAGGGGTTCAATAAGCTAATTAATGTATGTCAATTTTAATGTTATCTGGCTTGTAGTAAGTACTTAATAAATGGTAGCTCTCATTACAGGTTTACAACTGCTCTGTGTTTTGTCCTCACAAAAGGCTTGTACATTAAAATACAAATATAAAAACATATTATATCCAGGGTTCCCAAAGTCTTTGCCTATGTAAGTGCTTCAATTAGAGCTCAGTGAAGGAGAAATCAGCTTTCTAAGACTGCTGGTCATTTATTGTAAACATTCTTTCTGTTTGTCAAATAGAATATTCCCCTTCATTCTTCCCGTTTTCTCTTGCCCACATTTATTTCTTTGACTGGTAATGATTGACTTTGCCTGGAATTAAAATACGTGTGCATTGGATATTCATAAGTGTGCACCTATTATCAGCTGGGGATAGGAGACCAGCACTGAGCACATTCAGCACTCCTGATGCTAAGGCTAATTCACAAAGGAGAAATAGCCAGTTTTTTTTTTTTTTTTTTTTTTTTTTTTTAATTATTCACAGTTAAGAAGCAGCTTATAGCAGCTTATAGCGGCGGTACAGTGAGGAGGGATGAGAGGATTAAGTGATTAAAGCAGAGTGGGAGGGATGCTCCTGGATGTTGGCAGGCTCTGAAAATATTGCCCTCCTGACAGTTGAACTCAGCGTAGATTGAGGGCCTATTGGGCACACATTACATGAAGGGGTGGCTGCACAGTTGAAAAGTTAGACTGTGGGCCTCCAAGGAGTTTGCCAGAGCAGGAGTGGGGCTTTGGGTGGGGTGGAGATTGCTATGTAAAGCACAAAATACAAGGGAAACTGACATGAAGGCTCAGACAGTGGGGCAAGGAAAGCGGTGGGGATACAGACAACAGGGCAGTTCATTCCAACCTGGTGCTCTTAGAAGCTTCTAGAAGGAGGTGGCACTCGAATTGGACAAACAGGATGGTGGCACTTTCGGCTGTGGGTCTTGACTGAACATAGACGTGAGATGTTTCTGGTTTTTCTCCAGCCCCTAGCAGAGTGTCTGATGTGCATTATGCTTTCAAGAAACACTTAAATGACTAAATTGCTGTGAAAGGCTTGTGTACTAAGCCACATGTAGTCCAGAGGGGCTGGGATGTTGTGGCAGGGGAGACACTTTGCTGCCTGTAACTCTGTATTTTGATTTTACTTTCTTTTTAGAAAAATTATGGTAAAATTTCTATAACATAAAATTTGTGGTTTTAAGCATTTTTAAGTGTTAATTACAATGTGTACAACTATCAGCATTGCTTCCCAAACTCTTCCATCACCCCAAATTGGAACTCTGTAACCAGTGGGTGCTAACTTCCACTCTCCCCTCTCCTCAGCCCCTGGCAATCTCTAATCTACTTTCCATCTCTATGAATTTGCCAATTCTGGATATTTCATATAAATGGAATGATACAGTATTTGTCTTTTTATCTCCTCCTCTTTGCAACCTGGAAATAGAAGAAGGTGCTCAGACATCTATGTTAGTATAGCTTCATGCTTTATCTAGGTCATCCTAGGTTATACTATCTTGTTACTGTTTCATTTCACAAAATAAAATCTCTTATGAAAAGTTCAGCTCTGCGTCTAGTATAGTTATGGGTATGTACACCTTGTTTTTTGTTTTTGTTTTTGTTTGTTTGTTTTATAGGCTTAGGCCGTGGACCCAAGCACAGGGCCTCATCTTTTTAAAATTTATTTTTATTTATTTATTTATTTTATTAAAGATTATTTATTTATTTGAGAGAGAGAGTGAGAGTGAGCATAAGCAGGGGGCGAGGGGAGGAGCAGAGGGAGAGGGAGAAGCAGACTCCCCGCTGAGCAGGGAGCCTGATGTGGGGCTCAATCCCAGGACCCTGAGATCATGACCTGAGCCAAAGGCAGACGCTTAACCAATTGAGCCACCCAGGCACCCCTCATTTTTTTTTTAAAATTTTATTTAAATTCTAATGAGCTAACATGTAGTGCAATATGGTTTCAGGAGTAGAATTCAGTGATTCATCACTTACATACAACACCCAGTGCTCATCATAAGTGCCCTCCTTAATGCCCATCACCCCTGTAGCCCGTCCCCAGCCACCTCCCTCCATCAACACTCAGTTTGTTCTCTATTGTCAAGAGTCCCTCATTGTCATTTCTCTCTGTTCTTTTTTCACACCTTCCAATATGTATATCTGTTTTGTTTCTTAAATTCCACTTATGAGTGAAATCATATGGCATTTGTCTTTCTCTGATTGACTTAGTTTGCTTAGCATAATACATTCTAGCTCTGTCCACATCACTGCAAATGGCAAGATTTCATTCTTTATGATGGCTGAGTAATATTCCAGTGTGTGTGTATATATATAGATATATATACACACACATACATACTTATACATATACATGCACACACTGCATCTTCTTTATCCATTCATCATGGACATTTGGGTATTACAGCTTTGTAATATAGCTTGAAATCTGGAAGTGTGGTGCCTCCAGTTTTTTCTTTTTCAGAATTGTTTTGGCCATTTGGAATCTTTTGTGGTTCCGTACAAATTTTATGATTGTTTGTTCTAGCTCTGTGAAAAATGCTGGTGGTATTTTGCATTAATGTATAATTAATTGCATTAATGTATAATTGCATACTTGTATAATGCATTAATGGATTGCATTAAATGTGTAGATTACTTTGGGTAGTATAGACAGTTTAACAATATTTGTTCTTCCAAGCTGTGCACATGGAATGCTCTTCCATTTCTTTGTGTCCTCTTCAACTTCTGTCATAAGTGTTATATAGTTTTCAGAGCACAGATCTTTTACCTCTTTAGTTAGGTTTATTCCTAGGTACCTTATTGTTTTTGGTGCAGTTGCAAATGGGATCAATTCCTTGATTTCTTTTTCCGTGGCTTCATTATTGGTGTATAGAAATGCAACAGATTTCTATGTTAATTTTATATCCTGTGACTTTGCTGAATTCATGTAATAATTTTAGCAATTTTTTGGTGGAGTCATTTGGGGTTTCTACATAGAGTATCATGTTGTCAGCAAATAGTGAAAGTTGGACTTCTTCCTTGCCAATTTGGATGCCTTTTTATTTCTTTTTGTTTTCTGATTTCTGAGGTGAGGACTTCCAGTACTATGTTAAATAGTAATGGTGAGAGTGGACATCCCTGTCTTGTTCTTGACCATAGGGGAAATGCTCTCAGGTTTTCCCTCATTGAGGATGATATTAACTGTGGGTCTTTCATATATGGCCTTTATGACATTGAGGTATGTTCCATCTGTCCCTACTTTGTTGAGAGGTTTTTTGTTTTTTTTTTAATAAAGAATGGATGCTGTATTTTGTCAAATGCTTTTTCTGCATGTATTGACAGGCTCATATGGTTCTTATCCTTTGTTTTATTAATGTGATGTATCACGTTGACTGATTTGTGAATATTGAACCACCTCTGCAGCCCAGGAATAAATCCCACTTGACTGTGGTGAGTGTACTGTGGATTCAATTTGCTAATACCTTGTTGAGAATTTTTGCATCCATGTTCATCAGGGATATTGGCCTGTAATTCTCCTTTTTAGTGGGGTCTTTGTCTGGTTTTAGAATCAAGGTAATGCTGGTCTCGTAAAATGAGTTTGGAAGTTTTCCTTCCATTTCTATTTTTTTGGAACAATTTGAGGAGAATGAGTATTAACTCTTCTTTAAATGTCTGGTAGAATTCTTCTGGGAAGCCATGTGGCCCAGGACTTTTGTTTGTTGTGATATTTTTGATTACTGATTCAATTTCTTTGCTGGTTATGGGTCTGTTCAAATTTTCTATTTCTTCCTGTTTCAGTTTTGATAGTTTATAAGTTTCTAGGAATTTATCCATTTCTTCCAGATTGCCCAGTTTGTTGGCATATAAACCTTCTGCCCCTTTTTCTCTCTCTTCATCTTCTGGGACTCTGCTGATATGGATGTTACTACGTTTACTAAGGCACTGAGTTCCCTAAGTCTACCTTTGTTATCCATTACCTTACTTCCTTCTTCAGCTTCATTATCTTCCATAATTTTACCTTCTATTTCATTGATTCATTCCTCTGTAACGTCCATCCTTGTTTTTATGGTATCCATTCGGGTTTGCATCTCGGTTATAGCATTTTTAACGTCTGACTGGCTAGATTTTAGTTCTTCTATTTCTGCAGTAAGGGATTCTCTAGTGTCTTCTATGCTTTTTTCTTTTTTTTTTTTTAAGATTTTATTATTTATTTATTTATTTGAGAGAGAGAGAGCACGAGCAGGGGAAGGAGCAGAGGGAGAAGCAGTTTCCTTGCAGAGCAGGAAGCCCAATTCAGGGCTTGATCCCTAGACCCTGGGATCACGACCTGAGCCAAAGGCAGACGCTTTACTGACTGGGCCACCCAGGCATCCTTATGCTTTTTTTGAAGCCCAGCTACTATCCTTATAATCATTTTAAATTCTAGTTCAGACATCTTACTTATATCTGTATTGATTAAGTCCCTGGCTGTGAGTTCTACTTCCTGTTCTTTCTTTTGTGGTGAATTTCTCTGTCTCATCACTTTGTTCCAAAAAAAAAAAAAAAAAAAAAGGAAGGAAGAAAAAGAAAACCACAACAAAACAACAGAAAAAAGCCCCCCAAACAACAACAACAACAAAAACCTTAGGTCCTGGGTGTGTTTTGGTCTCTTGTTAAAAGAATCTAGATCACAACTAATGAATTGTTGAACACTACATCAGAAACTAATGATGTACTATATGTTGGCTAACTGAACATAAAAAGAATCTAGATCCAAAAATTAAAAAAAAATGAAAAGAACCAAAAAATAAAAAAATATATTTAAAATATATATAAATAAAAATTTAAAAAGTAATAAAAATAAAAAAGAATTGAAAAAATAGAAAATAAATGAAAAAGTAATAATTAAAAAAATAAAAAAATAAAAGTAAAAGAGAAGCTAGACTCTGCCCTAGAGCTGAAGCTTTACAGTATTCTATGATCAGTAGACTTGGTGCAAGTGAGCTGTTTGTGCTGGTCTTCTGGTGGAGGAGCCTTTTGAGCTGATTCTTGGGTGGACTTACCCCAGTGGAAATGTACCTCCAGGGTGCAGGAGGTTGGGGCTTGGTGTAAGCAGCTCTAGCCACCACTAGGTGGTGCTGTTTTGCTCCCTGAAGTTTTTCAGTGGGATGAATATGTCTGGAACCCGCTCTCTAGCCCTGGAGCTAAAAGTTTGCACCCCTCCCACTCTTGAGAGCCCTCAAAGAAGAGCATCATTCATCCCTCTTGTGTCCATGGTTTCCATCAGAATCTTTCATTCACCCTGCTTAAGTCTGAGTTTTTTTAATCACAGGCACAGGACTGAGTTTCAAAACTCCAAATTTTAGGGACTCCCGCATGGTGGACCTGCACTGATCCTCTGGGGGAGGGTCTTGCTGAGCTTTTGTCATTTGCTGGCCTGTCCCAGGAAGCAGTAGCATGACTGTGCAGCAGTTTGGAATTTATGGAAAAACAGAGCAGAAAACCAGCACCAAGACTCCTGGCTCTTAGCCAGTATCTCTGCTCCTATGCCTGGGAACAGTGCAGCATGTTGGCACCACCCATTCTTCTTGTGACCCAGGGGATCCTCAGACTGTGCTGTCACTCCTGGGACTCCACCCCTCTTTGCCACCTGAGCACGTTTAAGACAGGCATATACCCCAGGGTAATGGACTTCTAAAAGTTCAGATTTTGTGCTTTGCTGCTTATAATACTTTGCAGTAGCCTCCCTAAGTAGGGCTCCCTCCCCGCCCTAGTATCCACAGTTATATCTCCCCCAAATCAACTCTCTGCCCCTCCTCCCTTCCAAAAGGTTGTTTTTCTACTTGTAGACTTGTAGTTTTTGTTCTCTCAGACCTCCAATTGATTTCTTGGGTGTTCAGAATGATTTGATAACTATTTAACTGTGTTTGAGGGACAAGACAGGCTTAGGGTCCCCCTACTCCTCTGCCATCCTAACTCTTTCCTGGGTGTACACAACTTATCTCTCTCCTAGACTGTAAGCTTTGGGCAGGCAGATGCTTCACTTTCATGTGTTTGGACGAGTCCATGCACTCAGTTGTATTTGCTGAAGGTATTTAATAGTCTTGGGTGATAAAGAAGAGCAAGCATTCAGGGAAATATGTAGAGTTCAGAACAACACTAAACTCATCTAAGCAATAAATAACAAGGCAATAAGAAAAGCCCTAGTGATATTTTACAAGGCAGGATGTTGGCAGGAGGGGTCAGTGAGAACAAGTGTTAATGATGTGACTGATTAGAATAACAGCAGCCTTTTTCTGAGGTCTGCTATTGGCTGGAAACTTCCATTCAGTGTCTCTCTTTGTTGCAGCAACTTTGTGATATGAAGGCCTTTTATCCATTTTGTAAGTGATCAAGTTGCATCTTAGAATGAGTTGTCCACTCTAATCTCATCAACCCATAAGTGGCTGAGCTGGGATAAGATCAAGCTGTGGCTGGCTCCAAAGTCCAGCTTTTTTCCGCTGTGGGAAAAGCTGTCCATGTCATTTGGAGTATGGAGAGGGGTCAGAGATAGATAAATTAACAGCCCTGCAGTGGCATTAATGAAGCAGCATAGACAAATTTCCTGAAAAAATTGGTCCAAGCTGACCCAGAGAGGCCAAAGAAATATTATCTACCATAGTAAGGGCATTAGGAAAAATGAAAGAGAAAACAAAATATCATTCTTCCCATAGTGAAGCTTGAAGAGGAATGATTATGAGTGCAATGCTACTACAAACACTCGAGGGATGAGGACTTGTAATAGCACCTTCCTCTGCATGTTCCTTGTCATCCTGTAGTGCAGAGGCAACATGTATTATTAAAAATAGTTCTGAAGCCCCTGGTAGATCAGCCACTTCTTTTCCCTTTAGGTCACACAGGCTAACACAATAGCAAAAGAAAACTTGTCAATTTTTTACAAAATGCACAGCAGGCATTTACCCTGGGATGTTTGGAAAAAAAGAGATATTTGTACTTAGAGGCTATTAGTTGCTACAGAGTAATGTCTGCTAGAGCTGGTTTTTCCATCAGAGAAATCAAATTTCTTATTGTACTATCAGCCTCCCGCATACCATTTTTAAAGGTGAGCCATAAAATGTTTCTCTCAACTGTGGCAGCAAGGAGGAAAGCTTTATTAGAGGAAAAGTAATGCAGTTTGAAAGAGTCCTGTAAACCAAAATCTGTTTAGGGCACTTAATTCTGGGCTTTACAAGGCAACCACGTCTTTCTTTGCAAATAAATACACAGCTTTTCAAATCACATGCAGGGCAGAGAGAGCATTGATATGGTGGTTCGCCTGAATCGGTTTCATGGCACAGTGGATAATCTGGGGAGGGAATGGTGATGGTGAAGTCCACTTCCCCCTTGCTGTGGCTCACAGTGGTACAGAACTGAGGACGGGGAACTTGAGTGAGATCTGTCTGATAAGGACATACATTTGCTGCTGTGTGTGGCTGGAGTAGGTGTGGAAGATAAGTGTGCCTGAGCATAAATATGCCTTAATATCTCTTTCTTGCTTATCCTCTATTCTCATTTCAAATTAGTAACAGTTAGCCTGGTGACTTCCAACTGAGTAGTGATTTTGACTAGTTCTTTCCCTCACCACCAAAACAACCACACACACACAAATCCCTTAAGCATTATGAATAAATGCACATTTATAATAGAAAACTTGGAAAATACAGAAAAGCTGAGGGAAAGAGAAAACAATTAGTCATAGTCTTATCAGAAAAAGTAACAATGTTAGTTTTCTTTTTTGTGTGTATATTAAAAAAATATGATCATACTATATATACAAAATTGTACTGATATAAACATCTATTTTGTGCATATGAAAGTGATATATATGTTTTGCATAAAACTTGAAAACTATAAATGTATAAAGAAAAAAATAATTACACAGAATTTTACCATCCGGAGATAAATGCTAGCACTCCATTTTTTGTATGTATTTAAAAATGTATTCATTTCTTTTAGCCATTCTGACTGGTGTGAGGTGGTATCTCATTGTGGTTTTGATTTGTATTTCTCTGATGGCAAGTGATGTGGAGCATTTTTTCATGTGTCTGTTGGCCATTTGTATGTCTTCTTTGGAGAAATGTTCATGTCTTCTGCCCATTTCTTGACTGGATTATTTGTTTTTTGGGTACTGAGTTTGAGAAGTTCTTTATAGATCTTGGATACCAGCCCTTTATCTGTAATGTCCCTTGCAAATATTTTTTTCTCATTCTCTAGGTTGCCTTCTAGTTTTGTTGACTGTTCCCTTTGCTGTGCAGACGACTTTTATCTTGATGAAGTTCCAATAGTTCATTTTTGCTTTTGTTTCCCTTGCCTTTAGAGATGTATCTTGCAAGAAGTTGCTTTGTCCAAGGTGGAAGAGGTTGCTACCTGTGTTCTCCTCTAGGATTTTAATGGAGGGTATTATGCTAAGTGAAATGTCAGTCACAGAAACACAATTATCATATGGTTTCACTCATATGTGGGACATAAGGAATAGTGCAGAGGACAATAGAGGTAGGGCGGAAACTGAATGGGAAGAAATCAGAGAGAGAAAAACCATATGAGACTCTTGACTCTGGGAAACAAACTGAGGGTTGCGGAAAGGGAGGTGGGTAGGAGGATGGGGTAATTGTGTGATTGATGGGCATTAAAGAGGGCTCACGATATGATGAGCACTGGGTGTTATACTCAACTACTGAATCATTGAACATTCTATAAAAAACTAATGATGTACTATACCTCGGCTAATTGAATTTAAATAAAAAATTTAAAAAATGTATTTGTTTCAAAGTTTAAAATATAGTAAATGCAGGGACTTTTATAACTGTTAGGTGGAAGATGATAAAAAGAGGATTAAAGAAGATAATATCTGCTATAGACTAGGTTTTTTTTTTTTATTAAGCTTTCAACAACAAAACAAAACTCTGAGACGTCATTCAATATGAGTTTTAAAGTTGCAGAAAATCATTACTTGAGTTCTTTGGCCATGAAAATGGTTATTATGTTGCACTATGCAGCTATACTTTTATGGAAGAAGAAAGAAAAATTACCTTAGGTTAGTAATTCTTCCAGCACAGAATCTTAACTATGTAAACAGTCTATCTATTATTGGAGCAAGTGCTGGAACAGAATAATATAGGTTATTTTAATTGGTAATGAAACATGGAGAAAGCTTTTATCCAAACTCTGGGATAAAGAATAGGACTCAAGAAACTACTTCCTGGTGTTGGTAAGATAGAGAAAGCAGCCAAGTGTAGCATTTCAAGGCCAGCTTATGTCCTGAGATATAGAATCCTGGAAACATAAAATCCAAAAGACATTCTTGTTTGAGGTCCAAAGTGAGTAAATTATTTTATACCACAAAGGATATACTCTTGATCTCTTAAATGTAATTCTTTTCTGGGTTCTTGGAACATTTTGCTAAGTGACTCCTTTTTCCATAGAAGAATATGTGATAGCATATTTTACCTTTATATTTGAGAGACAACTTGTCTGGGTATAAAATTCTTAGATTAAAATCTCCCCACTCAAAATAGTAACTGTAAAATAGTTTAAAAATTCGAATTCTAGGGGTACCTGGGTGGCTCAGTCAGTCAAGTGTCTGCCTTTGGCTCAGGTCATGATTCCAGGGTCCTGGGATCAAGCCCCACAACAGGCTCCCTGCTCAGTGGGGAACCTGCTTCTCCCTCTCCCTCTGCCTGCCGCTTCCCCTGCTTGTGCTCTCTCTCTCTCTGTCAGATAAATAAATAAAATCTTTTAAAAAATTAGAATTCTAATATTAATGTTCATAGTAAGCCCACTGAGTAAGTTTAGTATTTCATTGCTGTTCTTCACCTTTAGAATATATACCCTAAAGAAGTACAGTCATAGTTTTGTATTCAAAGAAATTTCGAATACTGTTTTTCTCTGTGTGGTTACCATTTTTATATGCAGGTGGGTTCATTTGTTTCTGATTGTGTACAAGCCTTATTTTTGGCTTAATGTAATTTTTAAATATGTAGAATATTTACATGCTTCAAAAGTAAAAATTATATACAAAAGTATATTTTGAGAAGTTCCTTTGTTCTCCATATTATCACCACCCTCTATAGACAGCCATTAGGTAATTTTTATGTGCTTTGAAAAATAAGCAAATTATCTGTGTATATACTCATTCCTCTGCTTTTCTTATATAAAAGATGTCAAACTATATAATATTTTCCACTTTGACTTTGTAACTTAGTAATATTTTCTAGAAGTCACTCCGTATTAATTCACAGAGATCTTGACTTTGCTATAATGGTTGCATGGTTCTCCGTTGTGTCTTATGGGTGTCCAACCGGTTCCCAACTGAGAGATATTTGGATTTCCAGTTTTTTGCTTTTACAAATGCTACAGCCATAAATACCCTTATGCATAGGTTGTTTCATATTTGTGGAGTTTTGTCTTCATGGTCCTTGTCATTCTGTATTTGTTCAGGTGGTCTCCATCTTGGGGAGAAGTCTATGGCTAGGCTTCTCAATTCAGCTTTATTTGCCTTATGGTGTAAGTTAGTTCCTTTCAGGTATTGATATTAGGTTGAAATCAGTTAAGACTTCAGTATTTTTGTCTGTTTTTTTGGTCGTAAGTTCAGGCAGTTCTCTCCTTTAATGCATAGTATATTCTTGAAAATTTATACAAGACTTGAATGTGGGAAAGCCAGACAATAGACTTATTTGATATAAAGGAGGGAGGAGTTCCACTCCCAGAGAGCTAGAAGAGGCTTAAGATCCCTAATTAGACCTTGGCTTTTTAAACACAATCGTTTATGATATTGCCAATATTTGGTACATGTTCTTTAATTGTGTTCTTTTCCTTCACAATTAATTGAACACACAATTGACCTGCCTGAGTCCAATGAGAATCTGACTAGGGTGAAAGATTGTCTTCAGGTTGCTTAATCATTTTTATCTTTTTCTCAATTGTATTATATTTGCATGGCTTATACTTCTTATCACTTGTATCAGCACTTTCACGTTTCTGTTTTCTCCATTTTATGAAATAATAGGACAAAATAAAATAAACATGCAGATAATTGCACAAATAGTTTTGGGCTCAAACAGAATAATTCACTCTTAGGTAACACTAAGGTAACAGTACTATGGTCAACACTACTATGTGATAGCTTGAATTGATCAGTCCTCAACTGTTGAATGCAGCCAGAATTTGGCATATGAAAAGGGGTTTGGAGTGATAATATATAATGTGTGGATGTACAGGCTGTTTGCAAGTTGAACATGAAAGTTGAGGTACCTCTATGTTTTATGAGAAGTTGGGAGAGGCTGCATGGGCAGATGCTGGGTCAATGCCATCTAAAAGTGAACAATAATAATGCAGAGAAGAATGTGCAGGTGGTTTTCAAATTATGACCAAAGGTGTACACTAGCTGCATTTCAAAGTTGGTTATTTGACACGAATTTCTAGTTTTCCTCCTCACCTCTCTCTTATCTTTTCTTTCCATCTCCATTTATACAGAGGTTTTGCTTGAATCCTGAGAGGGCTCTGCTGTTGATGGCAGAAATCATCAAAAAAAATGTGTGAATTAGAGACACTGTTGTTCTTGTTCCATGTCCTACTTACACAGAGTTTTTATAAGGCAAGGGATTTTACCTCTGCATCTTGGGTATTAATCACAGCCTGTGAATGACATTGAAATATATAGAATCAACTCTGGATGGTACTTGAAGGAATAAATCTGCTGGCTTCAAAAAGCATAGAAGAGATGGCAGGAAACACCTGCTGACTTTGCAAGGAAGTGATGTATGGTGTGGAGCAGGTGACTCATGAGGGGCAGGAGAGCTTCAGAGGGTGCACAAAATGAATCTGCACTCCAGGGTCAAGATCAGGGGTCTGAGTTTGAGAAAAATCAAATGAAACCAAAAGGAAGGTTCTGGAACAGGCCAAAGACAAACCCTGGGGGTAGAGGTGGAATCAAAAGTAGGGGCTGAGGAAGAGAGGAAGACACCAACTACAAGTTTAAAAACAAGGGACAGGAGCCAGAATGAACTGTTGTAACAGGAGAATGTTACAGAGGCTGTGGCTCAGAAACTGAGTCCGTTGCTCAACCCACATACCTATTTTTGTCACCTTTTCCAAGGATACTCATGCAATGAAATAGTTGGTTAAATGAAAAGGCAGGGAGAGGAGAAGCAGACATATAGGATGGGATGCATATCCAGGGAGTTAAAGCATTAGGATACTGACTGTGATGAATATTTTTTTTTTTAAAGATTTTTTATTTTATTTATTTGACAGAGAGAGACACAGCGAGAGAGGGAACACAAGCAGGGGGAGTGGGAGAGGGAGAAGCAGACTCCCCGCAGAACAGGGAGCCCGATGCGGGACTTGATCCCAGGACCCCGGGATCATGACCTGAGCCGAAGGCAGTCGCTTAACCAACTGAGTCACCCAGGCGCCCTGTGATGAATATTTTAAAGAGTGTTTTTAAAACTCTTGTTCCTCAGAGCTGCTTTGGTGCTCCCAGACCAATGGCAGTGTTTCCTTCAGTATCCCCAGTCAGTGTGAGGGTAGCAGGGGAGAGATGAACTCTGATGGAGGCCACTGCTTCCCCCTTGACAGCAGTTCTCCTTTGATCTATTTTGCACAGTGGGGGGCTGTATAAGATTTCATTTGAAAGAATGTTTTTGCTGTATTAGTTTCATGTGGCTTCTGTAACAAATTGTACCAAACTTGGTGCCTTAAAACATCAGAAATTTATTTTCTTGCCGTCTGGAGACCAGAAGTCTGAAATCAGGGTGTGTGTGGGACCACACTTCCTCCAGAGGTTCTAGGGGAAAATCCATTTGAAGAGAAGGCAAAATTCTTCCTCTACCCTTCAAGTTCTTGCACCTGGACTAAGGATTAAATGTACATGAGACAGGTTAATAGGAGGAAAAAAACAAAGTTTTATTACGTGCACATGGAGGCCCAATAATGAAATTGAGACCTAAAGAAATGATTAAAGCAGGCAGTTTTAATACATTTTAGACAAAGAGACAATTAATTAGTGAGTAATTTACAGGGTAAGGAAAAACAGGTATTTGGGAGCTTTAATTAGTAAGGAATTCTAAGTGGAATTGGGAACTGAGGTAGTAGATTAGTAAAAAGTAACAAGGTTTGTTTTTATAGTTTTCTTGGCTTTAAAATCCTTCTCTCTGGTGATAAGGATGTCTTTTTACTTTGGTATTGGGAGGATATTTTTCATATGGGAGATTTGTTTCCTGTTTTCACAGGGACAGGGGAGGGTCTGGGTGTCCTTGCACTGGTTGTTTCTTAAGCAACTTTTATTTAAAACAATCGATATGCTAGAGTGGCAATTTTGGGACAGCCTGTTCTTGGCCCCTATACCTTCCTGGTCTCCTCTGGTTTCTGGTTGCTTTTGGCATTCCTTGGCTTGTGGCAGCCTCTTTCTCTGCTTCATCTTCTCACCACCTTCTCTGTAAAGGGGTTTCCAATCTCCCTCTGCCTCTCTTTTATAAAGACACTTGTGATGGCATTTAGGGCTTATAGGGATAATCCAAGATAGTCTCTTGATTTCAAAATTTTTACATTAATAAAAGATCATTGTGGGCGCCTGGGTGGCTCAGTTGGTTAAGCGACTGCCTTCGGCTCAGGTCATGATCCTGGAGTCCCGGGATCGAGTCCCACATCGGGCTCCTTGCTCAGCAGGGAGTCTGCTTCTCCCTCTGACCCTGCCCCCTCTCATGCTCTCTGTCTCTCATTAAAAAAAAAAAGATCAGTGTAATGTAGTTTAGTTAATTAACTTAATTATAGCTAAAAAGACTCCTTATTAGAGTCTCTTTTTCAGTAAGGTCACATTCACATGTTCTGGGATTAGGATGTGGACATATCTGTTTGGAGGCCACCATTTAGCCCACTACATGCTGTTAAAAAAATTTGAAAAGTTCACAAATAAATAAAATCTTTAAAAAAAAAGGGGGGCGCCTGGGTGGCTCAGTCATTAAGTGTCTGCCTTCGGCTCAGGTCATGATCCCAGAGTCCTGGGATCGAGCCCCACATCGGGCTCCCTGCTCGGCGGGAAGCCTGCTTCTCCCTCTCCCTCTCCCCCTACTTGTGTTCCCTCTCTCGCTGTCTCTCTCTCTGTCAAACAAATAAATAAAATCTTTAAAAAAAAAAAATGAAAAGTTCTGATCTTAAATGATGAACATGAAAAAATGGTAAAAAAAGAATGGAAAGGTCCTCAATCTTTGGGGTTCTCTGCTGGAGATAGGGAAAGACCATTGTAACACAATTTGATGTTTAAAATATTAGGTAGATGCAACAGGATGGTTCAAGCCTCACAGAAGGGGCAGCACACATATTCATTCAGGGGCTGAATGTGGTGGGGTCCCTGGCTCCATCAGTGAAGGCTTAAGTCACTTGCTGTCACTCACATTCTCCTTCCTTTTCTCAATACTGAACACTGATAATTTTGAAGAAAGATCAGGTGGGGCTCAACCTTGATGTGGCGTGGTTCTCTAACAAAACCCAGCCTTTAAAAAAATTTTTTTTTGTTAACATATAATGTATTATTTGTTTCAGGGGCACAGGTGATTCATCAGTCTTATACAATTCACAGCGCCCCCCATAGTACATACCTTCTCCAATGTCCATCACTCAGTCACCCCATCCCTCCCACTCCCCTCCCCTCCAGCAACCCTCAGTTTGTTTCCTGAGATTAAGAGTCTCTTATGGTTTGTCTCTCTCTCTGGTTTCATCTTGTTTCATTTTTCCCTCCCTTCCCCTATGATCCTCTGTCTTGTTTCTCAAATTCCTCATATCAGTGAGATCATATGGTACTTGTCTTTCTCTGATTGACTTGTTTTGCTTAGCATAATACCCTCTAGTTCCATCCACATTGTTGCAAATGGCAAGATTTCATTTTTTTGATGGCTGAATAATATTCCATTGTATAGATATACCACATCTTTATCCTTTCATCTGTTGATGGATATCTAGGCTCTTTACATAGTTTGGCTATTGTGGACATTGCTGCTATAAACATTGGGATGCATGTGCCCCTTCGGATCACTACATTTGTATCTTTGGGGTAAATACCCAATAGTGCAATTGCTGGTCATAGGGTAACTCTATTTTCAACTTTTTGAAGAACCTCCATACTGTTTTCCAGAGTGGCTGCACCACTTGCATTCCCACCAACAGTGTAGGAGCAAAACCCAGGCTTTATGGAAAGGGTAAAGGGAGTAGTGAAGAATGACCCTACCCCTAGGTACATGTACCTAGTGTGTTAGCGTAAGCATAGCATTCATAACAAAGATGTATGTGATACAGTCAGTGGGATCTGATCTTATTCCTTATTCCCTTTCTAGTAAGGAATAAGTGAAAATCTTTGGGCATGTCTGAGGGAAAGGTCTCTATTTTGTTCCACTTCCTCTACTGTATAGTTACTATTTTTCCTTTTATAATTAATGAGTAACTTATGGGGAGCCACTATGAGAGCATATAAATATCCCATTCCTCATCAAACTTTCCTTTCTAGATTTAGCATGCAAGGAGGATTTTTTGCCTCAGTCTCTGCTATGGTGGTTTAAAATGGAGTTTTACTAATTCTATCATTCCTTCTGTATTTATTAGTCAGCATTTTATGGAAAGGAACAGATTTCCCTTTTTTATGTTTATTTAATTTCTTTATTATCTGCATAGACTCATGGATTCTTATTTTATTCAATGACTTATATAGTTCATTAATGTTTTTATTTATTTTGATGTTCAATTGTCCCAAGTTTAACCAGTGGGAACCCTTTCAAACTGCCTCCTATGTCCTTTTAACATGTTCTCATCATTCTTTTAGTATTTCCTCACTTTTTCATTCAATAAGATGTTCCTAGATTGTCTTGTACTTTCCCTGTCCCCACTCTGGAA
Source organism: Mirounga leonina (assembly GCF_011800145.1). NCBI lineage: Eukaryota > Metazoa > Chordata > Mammalia > Carnivora > Phocidae > Mirounga > Mirounga leonina. The sequence continues at coordinate 91,130,856 of NW_023270377.1, read as the reverse complement.
TTAGCCTTTCCTCCAAGGAGTCCAGTCCCTTTTTGTAGACAATGGTAATTATAAACCATAATCTAAAGCCAATTTTTTTTCATTACATGGTTGCTATCTAAAGAATTAAAATCTTTCATAGGCAGTGCCTTAGTCCATTCAGGCTGCTGTAACAAAATACCATGGACTGAGTGGCTTATAAATAACAGAAATTTATTGCTTACAGTTCTGGAGGCTAGAAGTCCAAGGTCATGGTGCCAGCAGGGTTGGGTTCTGGTAAGGTGGTCTTCCAGGTTGTAGACTAAGGACTTATATCCTCACATGGTTGAAGAGCTAGGGAGCTCTGTGGGGTTTCTTTCATGAGGACATTAATCCCATTCATGAGGCACTACCCTTATCACCTAATCACCTGGCAAAGTCCCTATTACCATCACCTTGGGGGGTTAGGATTTTAGCATATGAATTTGGCAGAGGGGACACAAACATTCAGACAGTAGAAGATGGTCTCAGTTTAGGTTCCCTAGAACCAGACCTTTGAGCCAAGAATTCAGAGGCAAGCTGTTGATTGGGAAGAGCAGTGTTAGGTGAGGGTCAGGCAAGACAGGAAGGGTGCTCTCAGGCTGCCTACCACAGTGGGCCACTTTGGAAAATTGTATACAGCATACACTTCAAAACTACCTGGCTAAGGGGTGAGAAAGCTGGAGTGTGTACACCCCACGCCTGTCAGACACTGGCCCAGGGCTGCTGTGTGGGGGACGGTGGTGGGGTGGGTAGGGATGCAGGTTGCAAGGAGGCATTCATTCCCAGGCTCCTCTAGTCTGGAAAGGTGGCTGGAAATCAGGCTGGCTTGTACAGACATGGTGAGAGGGGTGGATGGTGTGGGCTCCTTTTTTTTTTTTTAATTATAATCATTTTATAGGTGACTTAATGTGCTTTACAAAAACTAAAACCTCAAAACCATGAAATAATAAGCCCTTTAACATTTAGAAAGAGCTGAGACAGGTCTCTTCTAGCCAGCCCCAAGATGAAGGTAGAGCACATGTTTCTATTTCACAGTCTCGGAGGAGACAAGGAGGACTCGCTAGCCAGGCAGAGGTGTGGGACACCGAGCGCAGTCCTAAAGGGATGCCGGGGAAAGAAAGATAGAAGTCTACACAAAATTCTTTATTTTAACATTTAAAAGAAAGAATCACATGTTCATCCTGACAGCTTTCCCAGGCTTGGCCATCCAATAAGTTACACACACACGAAGGTACTTGGAAGGTTATTGCATGCCTCTGTCACTGATGGAGTCACAGTGATGTGGCCACTCTCCCCGCAGTCTGACCCCGCGCCTGTCCTCCCTCCACCAGGAGGCCTCACTCAGACCAGGCTGTGGGGAGGCTCCAGATCGTGAAGCTAGCGACACAGCTGCACTTCCTGTGGCTGCCTTCACTCCAGAGCACGGTGTTCACCGAAGGGGACTCTTGGGTGGGGAGGCTGAGGCAGCGCCCTCGGGCACGGGCAGGCCTGTTCCTGACACCATACAGCAGCCCTGCCTCTCAGATTCCTCCCCCTGCACCATTCTTAAGATTGTTTGCTAGTTGATTCTTTGCTTTTTTGGCTACTTGATGGTTTTGATGAATTTGCTGTGATCCAGGGGTGCTCAAGTACTTCTTTGAGAGTCGGCCTTTAGCTGGGATTATGTTTCAACAGTCTTGAAATGAGGTCCCTGGCTCCCTCTGGCACGAAGTCAGGGAATGTGAACTCAACCCGTGATATTCTTTTGTAGGTCTCTTGGTATGTGCTTGCCTCAAAAGGAGGCTTCCCAACTAGAAATTCATAGCAAAGAACCCAAGGCTCCAGAGATCCATCTTCTCGTCATGCATTCGGCCTTCAATCATCTCTGGGGGCAAGTAATCCAGGGTGCCACAGAGGGTGGTTTTCCTGGAGGATGGGGCATGTACTGACCACCCAAAATCTGCAATCTTAAGCTCTCCAGCCGATCCAAGGAGTAGGTTCTCTGGCTTAATGTCTCTGTGAATGACTCTCTTTGAGTGACAGTAGGACAGGGCATCTGCCAACTCTGTGATATAAGTAGCAGTTCTCTGCTCATCAAACTTTGACAGTTTCTGAAGTTCTCTGTAGACAGCTCCGAGAGGTGCATATTCTAGAATTAGGTAAACTCTGGTGGCATCATAAGATACTGGCACCACCAGGAAAGGGTGGTGAAGCTAACTGAGAAACAGAGAGAAGAGCTTTGGGCCCTCTGAAGAAAGGTACTCTGGGAGGCCTGGAGGTTTCCTGACTTGGGTGGAGCATTGTAGATAAGGGGCCCTCAGGACTTCCCTCACAAAGACCACCCTGGCTTGGCTGTTATGACTCCTGTTGTTCCCTCCTCAGAAACTTGTGGGCCACATTTTGGCCTCATCCACTTGTGGGCCACATGAGTATGTATCTATTTGTACTGTGAGGCAAGTGACTTCGGAGAGGGTGGTGGTAGGAGTGTGGGGTATGGAGGCAGGAGGAGTTAATAATTTTGGCTGGGAAATAAGAGGAATAGAGAATAGGAACCCTCTTTGACTCCTTACTTTCCTTATCACCTTACATTCAACACCATAGCAATGTTCATATTCCAAACCTGGTGGCCTCTCACCACTTCCTTTGCCCCCTACAAGGCCATCCCGTCTCACGTGGACCATTGCAGTTGCTTGTAACCATGCTGCTGCCTCTACCCTTGCCCTCTGTTCTCCACACAGCAGGCTGAGTGTGGAGCTTGGCCATGTTACTGTCCTACTCAGAACCTTAGACAGCCTTTCTGGTCCACTGAGTAGGATAGTCAGCGTCCTGCCCATATCCGGCAAGGCCCATGCAGCTGGGCATCTGGCTGGCAGCTGCCTCTCTGATTTGCTCCTCTAGCTCTCTTTCCCTCCTTAATTCTGCTTGATGATTCTGGAACATGCCAGCCTTTTTTCTCCACTGGCCTTGTGTTGCTGTTCCCTCTGCTTGGAATGCTTTTATACCAGAGTCATATGCCTCCCTCCTTGCCTCCTTCTGTCTTCTCAGGACTTGGCTCTGCTGTCATCTCCTTCCTAATCTCCCCATCCGCTCATTACTCTGTCCCATTAATCTGCTTTATTTTGCTTCAAAGCCCTATGGACATAAATTAAGACCACCCAAATGAGAACAAACAAAGGCCACTTATTCAGAGCTTGCTATAGCAAGAAAGTCAGCCACCATTTTTTGCATTTGGCAGAGACTCAAAGGCAGGCAGAGGAGTGGAAAACTTCATAGTGGAAAAAGGGAAGGCCTCAGGTATGGCATGACTGGAGGCCACTGTCCTGGGAAGCTGTAGGTGGGCTAAGCAGAAGTAGGGCCTCCCATGTGATTGGTCAAGGGTTTATATTTGGCCTTCTCTGGTTGGTCCTAATTTGGAAGCAAGGGTGAAAGTTAGGAAAGCTGCCAGTTATTAGTAAAGTCCTGGCCAGTTGTTACAAGGGTTATTGTTTGGATTCCTGAACTATCGCTAGAGACTGTGGTCTGACTTCCTACAAATTTGACTTATAGCAGGCTGGCTTCCTGGGTTGGTTTCCTGGGCAGGTTGCTGCAGGTTGCAGGTCAGAATTCTATTTTTATATATAGCTTGGCTCTCAGCTGTTTGTATATTTAGTCTCTCAGCACTTACTGTTTACTCAAGGTGATGCATATTTATTTTTCTAGTTATTGCCTGTCCCATAAGAGAAGGGAAGCTTGGTAAGGGCAGGGGTTTAGTCTTGTTACCATTGCTTCTACAACTCCTCTAACTATACCAGGCAGATGGTAGGTACTCAGTAAATATGTATCAAATGATGGAATGATGATGCCTGATCATTCCTCTATTTCAGTTTCTAGAAATAAAACCATTTGTGTGAAGCTTTTGCTTTATATCTTTTTCTCTCTTAATGGGCTGATTGCCCCTCTGGCATTTTGGTTCAGGCCAACCATCATCTGAAGATACTTGGAAAAAAAGCCCATAGGGAGGACTCTGAGTTTTGGATTCAGAGGAACAAATTCAAATAACTGTAGGCACTAGACAGGTCAAAGAATGAACCAGCCTTGAGGGCGAGGAGGGACAGAGAACAAGGAGCCTTTGTCCTGTGGAAAGATGGCTGCCTCAACTCAGCACTTACCAATTTTAATAGGTCAGACTACAAGCCTCCCGTTTCTGGAGTTTTATATGAATACTTCCATATTTAAATGTTAGTGACTTGTAAGACTATATCGGGATGGGGGAAGGAAGGTGGGAAAAAACAAGATGTTTTGGGGATTGCATTCAGTCCTTGGGTGGCCAAGGCCCTAGGTGGCTTGGCTCTGGTATAGGTTGTCTCCTCAGATCCTCCCTGGAAGGCTCTCTGGGGCTCCCTCACCCTGCTTGGCCTCACCTGACCCAGGATTGAGATTGGACGCTAAGGAGAAGACAAGGAGTACGAGCCCCCGAGCTCCAGCCATGGGACACTGCGAACTGGGTCTCAGTGTACGTGTTGCCTTCCAAATGCTTTTCTTCATCAAGAGTCCTCCGTGGATTTGAGGAGGGTGATTGCATGAGGCCGTTTTGGCATTGAGCTGATTGTTAAGTGCAGCTGCAGGAGCCGGCTCCCTGATTAGAACTGAGATTCTAAAGCCAGATGAATTAATAATGAGGTGATAGGGAAATGGAGAGACTCTTACATTGCACTTGGTTATGTTAAGAGAAGTTTTAGGTGCTTTTGCAAGGGAAAAAAAAAAAGAATGTTTCTCTAAACATTAAATCAAGCTGATTGGTACCTGGATTAATTAAGCTCCTTTTCTCAGAGTATGACCGACGCTTCAGGATAATCCGTTTCCTCAGCACCATTCATTACAGTTTGCACAGGACTAAAAGATAAGGACTGTGGGCAGTGTAGATTATAAAACGGGAGAGGAAAGGGACCCCAGGACAGTTATTGGATGTTATCTTTACAGCTATCGCATAAGATCCCCCCAAAATTATATTCAAGATGGATTTTTTTTTTCTGGTTCCAATTCCAGGAAAACACCAAAATGCAAACCACCTAGGTTGATATTATTTAAGAGCTATTATCCTTGATTAAATCTAAGCACAACAAAAAAGCTATCCAGTTTCTTCAGAAATGGGAGATAAAGTGTTTTTGGGTAAGGTTAGCATTTTGCCAAATTTTGTGGTGGTAGCAACCCCCTTATTTATTTGAAATTGCTTAAAATTTTATTCCCCTTCAGCCCTGATTGAGCTAATTAGAACCCACAGGGAATTATGTGGGTAATGGCAGCGAGGGGGAAGTATAAATATGCAATGCAATTAGCACCTACTCTTTTTCTGTGTGATACGATCCGGGAGCTCATGGGTTTGTGCAAACCTTGGAACAATAGGAACCATTGATACTCAAGCTGCTAGGGGAGTCCATAATTATGATATAATATTTTGCCAGCCTCTTGCATGCATGGAGGTAGAATGGAATATGAGTAAATAAAACCCACAATTTTCTCCATCCATAATTCTTTATATCAATAGAGTATGTTCTCTGTTCTCTCTCTTTTCCAAGAAGATAGAAACTTTACTTACTTGAACATTTTATGTACTACGAAGGACTTCATCTGCATGGGAATAAATCTGGTTTGCAATCAGTTAAATGGACAATTTTCTCAGTGTTGTTACAAGTTGAAGAAAGCTACTCCACAATGCCTTCTGCCTATAACAGGCAGATTTTCTTGACTTTGCTTGCTACTGTTGTATAAGCTCATGCCAGGAGATAACTTGAATTTTGTCATTTATTCCTTAATTTGTTAGAACTATACTCAGGGTGGGTTGACTTCATAGGCATATGATCTATGAAGTCCCTTACAGTTGCATTTAAAGCTAGCATTATACAATATAAAGATGAACAAGATTCTTGCTAATAATCTAAATGTTTAATTTTTTTTATTTAGAATAACATGAAATAGCAAATACAAGGCACTATGACAAGCGAAAGGAGGGACCACAGAACAAAGAAAAAAACTTTATATTTGAATACCTTTACCATCACTTTTTTCCCTCTACTTTTTGAACAAAGGGCCCCAAATTTGCATTTTGCTCTGGGCCCCATAAATTATGTAGCTGGCTCTGTACCCAGGCACAGCTAAATGGAATTCCAAGATTTATTCACTCATTCAACAAACATTTACTCAGTACACCACAGTACCAGGCGTAAGAGATACAAAGATTAATGAAGGGGGTGGTCTCTGCTTCTTGGGTCTTACCACCTCGTTTCAGGACACAACCCTGCAATCCAGTCTCACAGATGCTGTGAGACAAAACTCTGGGAGCAGACGTGAATTCCCAGTTGTGCATGGTGATGGGAGGGGTCAGAAAAGAATTTGTAGAGGTGCTATTTCAGATTGTAGCTGAGCGTTCAAACTTGCCAGACACTTAAGAAACACTCTCTTTCTGAAGATAAAAACCAAATAATTAGAATGGTCATTGCAGAAAGTGGAGTCTTTCTCATCTGCTACTCCAACCTCACAGATTATGAGGAAGACCCTGCAGTTGTCTTTTCAAATCTGAGACAGTGACTGTAGTCTGCTTGTAAGTGTCAAAAGTAGGCCTGAAACTTAGGTCATCTGATTTCAACTTTTTTAAATTGATGTATCGTTGACATAGGTTACATTAATTTCAGGAGTACAACGTAGTGATTCCACAAGTCTATACATTACGTTGTGCTCATCACAAGTGTAGCTACTATGTGTCACCATATAACACTCTTACAATACCATTGACTATACGGCCTATGAAGTACTTCTTATCCTCATTGATTTTGAATTCTTTTTCACTGTATTCCAATGATTTATTCCCCCTTGATCTTTAACTTGACAACTTCTATCCTGTTACTGGTATTAAGAAATTAGGAAATGATGTAGTATTTTCCAGATTTTATTTTTTGCTTTGTGTCAAAACTTATGTAAGGGGTCTTTTTAAAAAAAATTATTTCTTTATTAGTCAGAAAAAGAGAGCACAAGCAGGGGGAGTGGCAGGCAGAGGGAGAAGCAGGCTCCTCACTGAGCAAGGAGCCCAATGTGGGATTTGATCCCAGGACCCTGGGATCACGACCTGAGCTGAAGGCAAATGCTTAACCTACTGAGACACCCAGGTGTCCTTGTAAAGTGTCTTTTAAAGAGAACATTTTTTCAGTGCATTTAAATTATACTTTATTTTATAAAAATCAACTTCTCCCTAAACATCATCACCCTGAGTAAGGAATGCCCATGTTCTGGAGCCAGTCTTCTGGTATGGAAGAAGTACAGTCTTGCAGTCAGGCCTGGGTGGCATCTGACTCTCCTCCATATGCTTTTAGAATTGTAATTAGCCTTCATGAGCCTTGATTTCCTCATCAGTACAATGGGGACAGTACCGATTGCTTCTTAGTGATATTGGTGGGTTTGATGGAATGAGGTTGTAGAGCATCCATCAGGTATTGGGTGCTCAGTGAATGTAACTTTCTTCTCTCAAAGACAATTCTTCCATCTTCTTCCCACTGCTTTTAAGGTATTTACCACGTGAAATTGCTCATTTTGTAAATGGCCTATTATATCAGTGTTGGTTACTGGTGAAATTTCTGTGCTTTTAACCTTCTACTAATATGAATGTAAAGAAAGAAAAATATGACTCTTCAGTTTCCACATTTTTTTATGTTATGTTAATCACCATACATTACATCATTAGTTTTTGATGTAGTGTTCCATGATTCATTGTTTGCGTATAACACCCAGTGCTCCATGCAGTACGTGCCCTCTTTAATACCCATCACGAGGCTGACCCATCCCCCCACCCCCTCCCCTCTAGAACCCTCAGTTTATTTCTCAGAGTCCATAGTCTCTCTTGGTTCGTCTCCCCCTCCGATTTCACCCCTTCATTCTTCCCTTCCTGCTATATTCTTCTTCTTTTTTAAATTTTTTATTGTTATGTTAATCACCATACATTACATCATTAGTTTTAGATGTAGTGTTCCATGATTCATTGTTTGTGCATAACACCCAGTGCTCCATGCAGAACGTGCCCTCTTTAATACCCATCACCAGGCTAACCCATCCTCCCACCCCCCTCCCCTCTAGAAACCTCAGTTTGTTTTTCAGAGTCCATCCTCTCTCATGGTTCGTCTACCCCTCCGATTTCCCCCCCTTCATTCTTCCCCTCCTGCTATCTTCTTTTTTTTTTTTTCTTAACATATATTGCATTATTTGTTTCAGAGGTACAGATCTGAGATTCAACAGTCTTGCCAATTCACAGTGCTTACCAGAGCATATATCCTCCCCAGTGTCTATCACCCAGTCACCACATCCCTCCCACCCCACCCCCCATTCCAGCAACCCTCAGTTTGTTTCCTGAGATTAAGAATTCCTCATATCAATGAGGTCATATGATACATGTCTTTCTCTGTTTGACTTATTTCGCTCAGCATAATACCCTCCAGTTCCATCCACGTCGTTGCAAATGGCAAGATCTCATTCCTTTTGATGGCTGCATAATATTCCATTGTATATATACACCACATCTTCTTTATCCATTCATCTGTTGATGGACATCTTGGCTCTTTCCACAGTTTGGCTATTGTGGACATTGCTGCTATAAACATCGGGGTGCATGTACCCTTTCGGATCTCTACTTTTGTATCTTTGGGGTAAATACCCAGTAGTGCAATTGCTGAGTTGTATGGTAGCTCTATTTTCAACTTTTTGAGGAAACTCCATTCTGTTTTCCAGAGTGGCTGCACCAGCTTGCATTCCCACCAACAGTGTAGGAGGGTTCCCCTTTCTCCGCATCCCCGCCAACATCTGTCGTTTCCTGACTTGTTAATTTTAGCGATTCTGACTGGTGTGAAGTGGTATCTCATTGAGGTTTTGATTTGGATTTCCCTGATGCCGAGCGATGTTGAGCACTTTTTCATGTGTCTGTTGGCCATGTGGATGTCTTCTTTGGAAAAATGTCTGTTCATGTCTTCTGCCCATTTCTTGATTGGATTATTTGTTCTGTGGGTGTTGAGTTTGATAAGTTCTTTATAGATTTTGGATACTAGCCCTTTATCTGATATGTCATTTGCAAATATCTTCTCCCATTCTGTCGGTTGTCTTTTGGTTTTGTTGACTGTTTCCTTTGCTTTGCAAAAGCTTTTTATCTTGATGAAGTCCCAATAGTTCATTTTTGCCCTTGCTTCCCTTGCCTTTGGCGATGTTTCTAGGTAGAACTTGCTGCGGCTGAGGTCAAAGAGGTTGCTGCCTGTGTTCTCCTCTAGGATTTTGTTGGACTCTTTTCTCACATTGAGGTCTTTCAACCATTTGGAGTCTATTTTTGTGTGTGGTGTAAGGAAATGGTCCAGTTTCATTCTTCTGCATGTGGCTGTCCAATTTTCCCAACACCATTTGTTGAAGAGACTGTCTTTTTTCCATTGGACATTCTTTCCTGCTTTGTCAAAGATGAGTTGACCATAGAGTTGAGGGTCCATTTCTGGGCTCTCTATTCTGTTCCATTGATCTATATGTCTGTTTTTGTGCCAGTACCATACTGTCTTGATGATGACAGCTTTGTAATAGAGCTGGAAGTCCAGAATTGTGGTGCCGCCAGCTTTGCTTTTCTTTTTCAACATTCCTCTGGCTATTCAGGGTCTTTTCTGTTTCCATACAAATTTTAGGATGATTTGTTCCATTTCTTTGAAAAAAGTGGATGGTATTTTGATGGGGATTGCATTGAATGTGTAGATTGCTCTAGATAGCATTGACATCTTCACAATATTTGTTCTTCCAATCCATGAGCATGGAACGTTTTTCCATTTCTTTGAGTCTTCCTCCATTTCTTTCATGAGTATTTTATAGTTTTCTGAGTACAGATCCTTTGTCTCTTTGGTTAGATTTATTCCTAGGTATCATACGGTTTTGGATGCAATTGTAAATGGGATCGACTCCTTAATTTCTCTTTCTTCTGTCTTATTGTTGGTGTATAGGAATGCCACTGACTTCTGTGCATTGATTTTATATCCTGCCACTTTCCTGAATTCCTGTATGAGTTCTAGCAGTTTTGGGGTGGAGTCTTTGGGGTTTTCCACATAAAGTATCATATCATCTGCAAAGAGTGAGAGTTTGACTTCTTCTTTGCCGATTTGGATGCCTTTGATTTCTTTTTGTTGTCTGATTGCTGTGGCTAGGACTTCTAAATTATGTTGAATAGCAGTGGTTATAGTGGACATCCCTGCCGCGTTCCTGACCTTAGGGGGAAATCTCTCCGTTTTTCCCCATTGAGAATGATATTCACTGTGGCTTTTTCATAGATGGCTTTTATGATATTGAGGTATGTACCCTCTATGCCAATACTCTGAAGAGTTTTGATCAAGAAAGGATGCTGTACCTTGTCAAATGCTTTTTCTGCATCTATTGAGAGGATCATATGATTCTTGTTCTTTCTTTTGTTAATGTATTGTATCACGTTGATTGATTTGCGGATGTTGAACCAAACTTGCAGCCCAGAGATAAATCCCACTTGGTCGTGGTGAATAATCCTTTTAATGTACTGTTGGATCCTATTGGCTAGTATTTTGGTGAGAATTTTTGCATCCATGTTCATCAGGGATATTGGTCTGTAGTTCTCCTTTTTGATGGGGTCTTTGTCTGGTTTTGGGATCAAGGTAATGCTGGCCTCATAAAACGAGTTTGGAAGTTTTCCTTCCATTTCTATTTTTTGGAACAGTTTCAGAAGAATAGGTATTAATTCTTCTTGAAATGGTTGGTAGAATTCCCCTGGGAAGCCATCTGGCCCTGGGCTTTTGTTTTTTGGGAGATTTTTGATGACTGCTTCAATTTCCTTAGTGGTTATAGGTCTGTTCAGGTTTTCTATTTCTTCCTGGTTCAGTTTTGGTAGTTTATACATCTCTAGGAATGCATCCATTTCTTCCAGGTTATCTAATTTGCTGGCCTAGAGTTGCTCATAATATGTTCTTATAATTGTTTGTATTTCTTTGGTGTTGGTTGTGATCTCTCCTCTTTCATTCATGATTTTTTTGATTTGGGTCCTTTCTCTTTTCTTTTTGATAAGTCTGGCCAGGGGTTTATCAATCTTGTTAATTCTTTCAAAGAACCAGCTCCTAGTTTCGTTGATCTGTTCTACTGTTCTTTTAGTTTCTATTTCATTGATTTCTGCTCTGATATTTATTATTTCTCTTCTCCTGCTGAGTTTAGGCTTTATTTGCTGTTCTTTCTCCAGCTCCTTTAGGTGTAGGTTAGGTTGTGTACTTGAGACCTTTCTTGTTTCTTGAGAAAGGCTTGTATTGCTGTATACTTTCCTCTTAGAACTGCCTTTGCTGCATCCCAAAGATTTTGAATAGTTGTGTTTTCATTTTCATTGGTTTCCATGAATTTTTTAAGTTCTTCTTTAATTTCCTGTTTGACCCATTCATTCTTCAGTAGGATGCTCTTTGGCCTCCATGTATTTGAGTTCTTTCCGACTTTCCTCTTGTGATTGAGTTCTAGTTTCAAAGCATTGTGGTCTGAAAATAGGCAGGGAATGATCCCAATCTTTTGGTACCGGTTGAGACCTGATTTATGACCTAGGATGTGATCTATTCTGGAGAATGTTCCATGGGCACTAGAGAAGAATGTGTATTCCATTGCTTTGGGATGGAATGTTCTCAATATGTCTGTGAAGTCCATTTGGTCCAGTGTGTCATTTAAAGTCTTTATTTCCTTGTTGATCTTTTGCTTAGACGATCTGTCCATTTCAGTGAGGGGGGTGTTAAAGTCCTCCACTATTATTGTATTGTTGTCGATGTGTTTCTTTGCTTTTGTTATTAATTGCCTTATCTAATTGGCTGCTCCCATGTTAGGGGCATAATTATTTACAATTGTTAGATCTTCTTGTTGGATAGACCCTTTAAGTACGATATAGTGTCCTTCCTCATCTCTTATTACAGTCTTTGGTTTAAAATCTAATTTGTCTGATATAAGGATTGCCACCCCAGCTTTCTTTGGGTGTCCATTAGCATGGTAAATGGTTTTCCACCCCCTCACTTTCAATCTGGGGGTGTCTTTGGGTCTAAAATGAGTCTCTTGCAGACAGCATATCGATTAAAAAACAAGATGATCTTGTTTTTTAATCCAATCTGATAGCCTGTGTCTTTTGATTGGGGCATTTAGCCCATTTACATTCAGGGTAACTATTGAAAGATAGGAATTTAGTGCCATTGTATTGCCTGTAAGGTGACTGTTACTGTATATTGTCTGTGTTCCTTTCTGGTCTATGTTGCTTTTAGGCTCTCTCTTTGCTTAGAGGACCCCTTTCAAGATTTCTTGTAGGGCTGGTTTTGTGTTTGCAAATTCCTTTAGTTTTTGTTTGTTCTGGAAGCTTTTTTATCTCTCCTTCTATTTTCAATGACAGCCTAGGTGGATATAGTATTCTTGGCTGCATATTTTTCTCATTTAGTGCTCTGAATGTATCCTGCCAGTCCTTTCTGGCCTGCCAGGTCTCTGTGGATAGGTGTGTTGCCAATCTAATGTTTCTACCATTGTAGGTTACATATCTCTTCTCCCGAGCTGCTTTCAGGATTTTCTCTTTGTCTCTGAGACTTGTAAGTTTTACTATTAGATGTCGGGGTGTCGACCTATTTTTATTGATTTTCAGGGGGGTTCTCTTTGCCACCTGGATTTTGATGACTGTTTCCTTTCCCAAATTAGGGAATTTCTCTGCTATAATTTGCTCCAATATACCTTCTGCCCCTCTCTCTCTTTCTTCTTCTTCTGGGATCCCAGTTATTCTAATATTGTTTCATCTTATGGTATCATTTATCTCTCGAATTCTGCCCTCATGATCCAGTAGTTGTTTATCTCTCTTTTTCTCAGCTTCTTTATTCTACATCATTTGTTCTTCTATACCACTAATTCTCTCTTCTGCCTCATTTATCCTAGCAGTTAGAGCCTCCATTTTTGATTGCACCTCATTAATAGCCTTTTTGATTTTGACTTGGTTAGATTTTCGTTCTTTTATTTCTCCAGAAAGGGTTTCTCTAATATCTTCCAGGCTTTTTTCAAGCCCAGCTAGTATCTTTATAATCATCATTCTGAACTCTAGTTCTGACGTCTTACTAGTATCCATATTGATTAGGTCCCTGGCAGTTGGTACTGTCTCTTGTTCTTTTTTTTGAGGTGATTTTTTTCCATCTTGTCATTTTGTCCAGAGGAGAATAGATGAATGAGAGAACAAAATGCTGACAGGGTAACAGTGTCCCCAGATAAATATACACTAAACAAATTAGAAGAGACCTGAAACTGGGGGAAAAGAAAGGGAAAGAAAGAAAAAAGAAAAAAAAAAAAAGAAAAAGATAACAAAACAAACAAACAAACAAACAAAAAACAAACCAGAATATGATCAAATATGATCAGGCTGGTGCATAGATCAGTGCCACACACTAGATTTGGGGCATATTTTGGTCTGTTAGAAGAAAGTGCCTCCCCAAAATTTATTTATTTATTTATTTATTTATTTATTTAAAGATTTTTATTTTATTTATTTATCTGACAGAGAGAGAGATAGCGAGAGCAGGAACACAAGCGGGGGAGTGGGAAAGGGAGAAGCAGGCTTCCCGCGGAGCAGGGAGCCCGATGCGGGGCTTGATATCAGGACCCTGGGATCATGACCTGAGCCGAAGGCAGATGCTTAACGACTGAGCCACCCAGGCGCCCTCCCAAAATTTTAAAGAAAGAAAAACTTATATATGTACAAAAATAAGGGTTGATATGATGAAGGGATGGAATATGTCTGTAAAGATGAAAAGTATAAAAGATTTTATAAAAGGAATTGATAAGATAAGAAGTTGGTTAAAAAAAGAAGGAAGAGGATTTAAAAGAAAAAAAAAGGGGGAGAGAATGTGATCAGGCAGGAGACTAGAACAAAGCCATACACTAGAGATTTAGGGTATATTTTGGTCTGTTAGAAGAAACTGTATCCCAAAATTTTAAAGAGAGAACAACTTATATATATATGCGTAAAATAAGGTTAACTACTATGAAGGGATAGAATATGACTCTAAAAATGAAAAATAAAAAAGATTTATTTAAAAAAGTGATTGATAAGATGTTGGTTGGAAAAGGGAAAAAGAAAAATTCAAAAAAAAAAGAAAGAAAAAGAAAGCTAAAAAAAAATGAACTTTGAAAGACTAAAGAATCGGGTAAAAAAGCCATTAATTCTATGTGCATTATTCCCCTAGCGCTGGAGTTCTGTTGTTCTCATTGATCAGTAAACTTGGTCTTGGCTGGCTGTTCTTGCTGATCTTTTGGGGGAGGGGCCTGTTGCCGTGGTTCCCAAATGTCTTTGCCAGAGGCGGAATTGCCCCACCCTCCCGCCAGTCCGGGCTAAGTAATCTGCTCGGGTTTGCTCTCAGGAGCTTTTGTTCCCTGCAAGCTTTCCGTACAGCTTTGGAGGCGGAGAGTGAAAATGGCGGCCTCCCAATCTCAGCCCCAGAGGAGCCGAGAACTCAGGGCCCCACTGCTCAGTGTGCCCCCAGAGAAAAGCAGTCAGTCACTCCCATCTCCCCGGTCTCCAGCCCCACTCTGTGCTCACCCAGCCTGTGACCGAGTGTTTCTATCTCTGGCACCCGACCCCGTGTGGAGTCTCCAAACCCAGCAGATCCCTGCGGTGTACTCCCGCGCTGCTCCTCCTCGGGGAGGAAGGGGAGTCTCCCCGGATCTGCTGCTTGTTGGGTCCCTGCTGGAGGAGCAGTGGCCCGACTGTGCTGCAGATCATGGCTTATGGCAGCCCCGAGCTGAGAGCCCACTTGGCTCCGTCTCTGCAGCTGGCTTCCCCACTCCTATACCTGGGAGCTCTGCTGCACTCAGGCACCCCTGGTCTTTGTGTGACCCCGAGGGTCCTGAGACCACACTGTCCCGCGAGAGTTCCACCCCCCGCTTAGCCACTGGATCCACGTCCCTCAGCGGAGCCGACTTCTAAAATTCCTGATTTTGTGCTCCGGGGCTCTATCACTTGCCAGTAGTGGCTGACAGAGGCCCCCTCCCCTGCAGTCTATCTTCCCGAATATCGCCTCAGATTCACTTCTCCCCACGCACGTCCTACCTTCCAGTAAGTGGTCCTTTTCTGTTCAGAGAGTTGCTGCTACTCTTTTCTTCTATCTCCTGTTGAGTTCGTAGGTGTTCAGAATGTTTTGATCCCTATCCAGCTGAATTCCTGGGACCAGACAAAATTTAGGTCTCCTACTCCTCTGCCATCTTGCTCCTCCCCCTCCAGTTTCCACATTTTCTTTCCGTGTTCACTTTCTATCTCGATGATGAGATCCCAGAATACTAAGAACTTTGCGGGAGGTATCAGAGTCAATTTGAATAATTTTCAAATGATAAGGCACTTTGGAGGTAATCATAATAGCTGACATTTCAAGAAGGCTTTGCTCTGGGCAAGGTACCACTCTGAGCCCTTTACATGTATTAATTTGGTTGTATCTTATAAAGAGTCTATTAGGGAAGTGTGTTACTGTTTCCATTTCACAGATAAGGAACAGAAGCAAGGAGTTAAGTACCTCATCCAAGGTCACCTTGGCTGGCCCAGGACCTATACCCTAAGCATTATGCTAAACTGCCTTAATCATGATATATTCCAGAGCTCCATTTCAACAGATGACTCAGATCTGCAAATAATAATTGACTTGCCCAAGGTCATTTAGCTGCTTAAATGCAGGGGCAGGACTGGAATCCCAGGATCCTGAACCCTGGGATCCTGACTCCCTAATGCAAGGTTCTTCCACTCCCCCCAGAATTACTGGCAGGATAGGCTCCTGAGAGGCTCAAACTGGGAACCAGCCGAGCTAGATAATAATATTTCTATTCCTGTGGCTTTCATTAAAGATGCATGATTTTTTATAATTCTTTCCTTTAACAGTAATTGCTATGTTTTGTCTTTCAGGATCCTGGGCAGCAAGAGATAAGCCAATATATCTGCCTGTTGAGCCTACAGTTAAAAATAATTATAGAGAACATGGTGATGCTTCAGAAACTGTCAGGTGACGCGACATTTTCAGATCATACTTTTTTCCGTTATTCAGTTGTAGTCTAGAGGGGATATGTATCAGTGGAATGGAGGAAAGGGGGAAAGAAAAACCAAACGTTGTTCACTTGTTTCTTTCACAGAAAACACCTGACCATTATCATATAATGGTAAACGCAGATGAAATTTGGATTTGTAGGTTAACCAAAAAATTATTTATTCACTATACTTACACTTTTCCAAAAAGAATTTGGTGTGCGCAATGAGAGGACTAAACCAATTTAGTAATTATATGTGCCCTAAGAATGAAGAGGAGGCAAAGGTATCAGGTGTAGGGGTCAGGGCTGTTGCTGTGGTTCAACAAAACCTTGTGTATGAGCTTCCTGGCCACCATTCTCCCTCATCAGAAAGGAACACAGCTGTGATGCTTACAGGAGGCAAAGCTTATTTGAATAGAGCAGTTTTTGCCAAAGGGCATGGTACAGGGAATATTAACCAGTAACAGAACAGCTCCTACGTGAGGAGTCGGGGTTCTCCAGAGAAACAGAACCAATGGGAGATCTCCCTCCCCCTCTCTCTGCCTCTCACCCCTCCCTCTGTCCTCCCTCTCCCTACCCCATCTCTACTTCTTTCGAATTTACAATAAGGCGTTGGCTCATGTGATTATGGAGGCTGACAAGTCCCAGGTCTACAGTTAGTAAGCTGGAGCCCCAGAAGAGCTGGTGGTGTAGTGGGGTTGAGTCTGAGGCCTGAGAACCAGGAGAACTGATGGTGTGAGTTCCAGTCCAAGTTTGAAGGCAGGAGAAGACTTATGTGCCAGTTCAGTGACAGGTAGGCAGGGAGAGAGAGGGACCTCTCCTTTACTCAGCCTTTTTGTTCTCTTCATGCCTCCAGTAGTTTAGATGAGGCTCATCCACACTGGGAAGGGGGCTCTGTGTTACTTGGTCTAATGATCTGAATGCTAGTGTCATCTAGGAACACCCTCACAGACACACTCAGAATAATGTTCAACCGAATATCTGGGCACCTTATGGCCCTAGTCAAGGTGACATATAATTAACCATCACACTCCCCTTCTTTTTCTAACATAATGTTCTGTTGTTCTCTAATTCATGACACAGATATGAATCAGGAATTTGTACTAGTACAAATCTATTTACATCAGTTCAAGTTTATAATTTACTTATAAACAGTCAGTGAGGGAAAATGAGACTGTTTTGTTTAACACAAAATATGCAGTAAGGGGTTATGGATGGCAGTCACAATCTTATATTAGCCTCAGTTCCCCAAATCCCAGTCAATCCCACTGTGATTTGGTCACACAATACTGGGGTGAATTTGCAGATAATTAGCTATAAAATGTAACATTTTTGGTAGCTTGCCTTTGTGTAACAGAATACATTCTCCTTAAATTCATTTGGAAGCAGGAAAGAAGAGCAGTTGGAAGTGTTTGTTTCAACATTAAATCAGTGATGATACAGGCTCATGTTTGACTTG
Source organism: Mirounga leonina (assembly GCF_011800145.1). Classification (NCBI taxonomy): domain Eukaryota; kingdom Metazoa; phylum Chordata; class Mammalia; order Carnivora; family Phocidae; genus Mirounga; species Mirounga leonina. The sequence continues at coordinate 91,113,365 of NW_023270377.1, read as the reverse complement.
TTATGGACTGGGAAAAGCACTCAGGACTTAGAACAAGCTGTAGAGAGACTCCATTATTACTCGTTATGGTGAAGCTCTTGTGTCTGGGTCTAGATCTGAGATGAGCCAGGCCAGCCTGGCATTTCTGTGGGATACATGCAGACTGCAGCTGCCCTAGATTTTGTATTCCACAGGTCTGCATTTTTATTTTTTATTTTTTAAAAAAGATTTTATTTATTTATTTGGGAGAAAGAGAGAGTGAGAGAGTGAGAGAGCAGGAGCAGGGGGAGGGGCAGAGGGTGTGCAGATTCCCTGCTGAGCAGGGGGCCCGATGTGGGGCTCGATCCCAGGACCCTGGGACCATGACCTGAGCTGAAGGCAGCCACGTAACCAACTGAGCCACTCAGCATCCCTTACAGGTCTGCATTTTTAAAAAGTGTAGTGTAAAACTACACACTTTCTTTGATTAATGTATTTACTACTATTAATAGCTAATTGTTTAAGTTCTACTTACATATTCTGGGTACCTTTTTGATTGGTGGTGCCTCTCTCCACACTTCCTTCTGAGGGCTGTGTAGGAGAATCTGTTCCTCCTCCTCCTCCTCCTCCTCCTCCTCCAGGCTTCTCTCCTGGGCTTGTAGATGGCTGTCTTCTCTGTGTGTCTTCACATGTCTGCACATTGTTTGTGTCTAAATTTCTTATTCTTAGAAGTCGTATTGGATTAAAGCCTCTCCTAATGACTCCATTTTAACTTGATTACCTCTCTAAAAACCCATTCTCCCAATAAAGTCACATTCTGAGGTCCTGGGGGTTAGGATGTCAACATATGAATTTTGGGGGAACACAATTCAACCCAAAATTATCTACATATATATATATGTATGTGTATATATATGTATATGTATGTGTATATGTATGTGTATGTGTGTATATATATACACAATACCTATATATAGTCTATAACTATATATATATGTACCTATAGTTATATAGGTATGGTTATACACTATATATATAGGTATTGTATACTATAGGTATAGTTATACACTATATTGGTATAGTTATATCTATGTATATATATATGTGTGTATATATACATATAGTTTATACACCATCCTATATGCTTATATATATGCATATATATAGTATTTATACAATATGTATATATGTGTTTGTGCATGTGTCTGTACATATATATACACATCTATGTACATATACATATATATACATATATACACATAACTCATTTAATCCTCAAAACAAGCCTAACTATGAGGTAGATACTGTGTTTATTACTCTTTTAAATATGAGGAAGTTGAGGCACAAGGCCCAGTACCCCACAGCTACCAAGTTCAGGGGCCGACATTTGAACCCAGGTTCCCAAGTCCTAAGACCATGCCCAGGTCACAAAACAACAGCGAGTTTTCTTGGCAGCCAAGGTAACATTTCGATAGACCATAAATGGTTAAAATTAGGGATTTATTCTCTTGAGTTTTTAAAAACTACAGAGTGGCGAAAAATTGTAAAATGATTCCTGAAAGAAAATTCCACACCATGCCAAAATTTGGTTTGGAAAACCTCCAGTACAAGAGATACTTGTTTGAAGTTGGTGCAAATTTGCCCCAAGCAGTAGCCTGTGAGGTGTCCGGGCTGGGCCTCTGTCTCACTCGCCTGGCCTCGAGTTCAGCTGTCTTGTACATGCGCAGCACCAAGTACTGAAAATGAAAGCCAGGAAGTAGGAATAGCTGACATAGTGTGAAGACCCCTTTTGGGACATGGGGGGTGTTGTGGGGAGAGAGAAATGTGGCCTTCACCTGTCCCAGGTGTGGGATTAAAAGTCTTCTCTTCCTGTCCTTCCATCAGTGTGCAACTCTTCCCTCAAAAGACCATCTGGATGGCGTGGCCAGAAAAGCAAAGCCACTGGGGATATGACACGTTGGGCCATGATCAGCTCCCCAGTTGTCCTTTTGATCCACTATGGAACCTCATTGTTTTCTAGTTTCCTCATGTTCAAAGTGACACTTGTTGACTAAATCATCTTTCTGTTGACTGGTGCTTGTTGAGGGTCCTTCCCTGTGGTAGGCACTGTGGGTGTGGACATCCCAATTGCTGGGGGTCTGGTGGAGAAGAGCATGGCCTCTGGAGCCAGCTCTCATGAGTTTCGATGTCAGCACAGTAGCTGATGAGCTGCCACCTTTCAAGTTAATGAATTGCTCTGTGCCTCAGTTTCCTCATCTTTGAAACAGGAATCATATTGACGGCCTCACAGGGTTGTTATGAGGACTTAACAAGTCAATGTTTGCAAAGATGTAGAGCTGAGGTTGGTACATACACACTATGTGTTTATTAAATAATCAACCATTTCTGGCTTTAAAGAATTGACCCTGTCATTAGGTTGGAAAAATGGATCCTGATGAAATGAGACATAATTGCTAACCCAACACCATAATGTTCTGGGAAAGGGTGTGAGTTGGCAGTCTGGAAGAGTCAGGGGGACTAAGAAATTTAGAGGACAGAGAGGGGAAGATTGTTGGGCGCTCACTGTGTGCCAGGCACAGAACTAAGGACTTTGCATGCATTTCCTCTTTATTATCAATAATTCTGGTTAGGAAATCTTAGCTTCCCCATTGCACATCTGAGAAAACCAAGGCTTTAGAGAGGTCACGTCTGGTACTAGAATTTGCAAGTGACAAAGCCAGGATTTATTCTGGGCCGAGAGTCCAGGAGAAGGCCAGATCGGCTGAATGGAGGCACCTATGTGCTCAGGGTAGTGACTGGATTGCTATAGCTGGGCCAGCTCGGTGGGGTGGGGGTGGGGGGTGGTTAAAGGGTCCTAAGCTAGCTGCTCACAGCACCCCTTTCAGAGGCCTCCTGGGACTTGGGGGGGGGGCCCGACAGGTGCCTTGCTGCACGGCTCATTTGGATTTTGCTCATCACTGCAGCAATAATCCAGTGTCAATATTTTAGAGTGATTTGATTATACTTCACTCCTGAGGCTTTAAAAGAAGAGCATATTTAAAAAAATTAATAAATAACTGTTTAACTTTCTGTTAGCACCCTTGATGATGATAGTGTTTTCCTTGAGGAGCAAGAATGATGCTCTGTGTATGGATTTCTGAAATCAATTATGTTTTTGTTAATTGAATTTTGTTCCCCTCCTTTTGGCCTTCCCTGAACATAGAAAATAAAATCTGGGGTGAGGCCTTTCCCACTGATGGATGGCACCTAGGGCAATACAAGCATTTTTCATGAGTCTACTTTGTTTTTCCAGACGTCTCTGAGTGGCCATTACATAAGTCTAAGGGATCCAGGGTCAACTTCTATTTATGTGACAGATTCCTCATATTTGTTTCTTTCACCTGAAAATCTAACCCTGTGGAAATGTTTCAGGATGTTGACCTTTAAATGATGAATAAAATCATGCTTCTTTTCCATGCTTAACAGCAAAAACAACTACCACAATTATAACAATAGCTGCTATTCACTTAATGTTTCATATATTACAGGCACCTGTTAAGGGCCTTTCATGCATAATCTCATCTAATTCTCCCCCAGCCCTGTGAGCTAGGTGGTGTTTTTATTTTTTTTTAATTTTAATTTTAATTATTATTATTTTTATTATGTTATGTTAGTCACCATACAGTACATCATTAATTTTTGATATAGTGTTCCATGATTCATTGTTTTTGAATAACACCCAGCGCTCCATTCAATATGTGCCCTCTTTAATACCCATCACCGGGCTAACCCATCCCCCCCACCCTCCTCCCCTCTAAAACCCTCAGTTTGTTTCTCAGAGTCCATAGTCTCTCATGGTTCATCTCTCCCTCTGATTCCCGCCCCCTTCATTTTTCCCTTCCTTCTCCTAATGTCCTCCATGCTATTCCTTATGTTCCACAAATAAGTGAAACCATATGATAATTGACTTTCTCTGCTTGACTTATTTCACTTAGCATAATCTCCTCCAGTCCCATCCATGTTGATGCAAATGTTGGGTATTCAACCTTTCTGATGGGTGGTGTTTTTAATCTATTTACAGATGAGGAGACTGAGGCTTAAGGAATAGAAAGACTGTGCACAGACTCACAGGGCTAGATACTGTGGGGAGCATATTCCAATCTGGTCCTTCTGCCTCTGGAGTCAAATTCCTCCATTTCTTTAAAGACAGATCTAGCAGCAAGTGGTCCTTCCTTTTCAGATAATTCACAAAGAGCAATGCTCTGTGTCCAAGCCTCTCAAAGCCAAGGAGGCAGACCCAGACTCAGGTCAGAAACTTTGCAACAGTGACTAAGATGGCCAGAACTAGAATTCTATGGCACAGTGACACACCACACAACCTGACCCTCTAAATGGCCAGCGAGGCTTGGGTTCTTTAATGTTTTACACTTGAAATCACTAATTCTTACAGTGCCTTCCTGCTCAATATCCTGTCCCAGGTGCCTGATGCCTCGAAGTGGGGTGATCATCCATGGGTTGCTGTTTGCCTGATTTTTCCTATGTTAGCACCAAATGTTTCCCATGCTGGCAAACCCCTCACTCAGTCTTGGGAACACTGGGACTGGTGCTTGCCTTTCCTCTAAGGGAAAGTTCAAAATCACCAGCTTGGTTTTTTTTTTTACCTCTCATTATCAATCCCATCTTCTATATGGAGAACTCTGCTAGCTAGAAGCTGCTCCCTGATAGAGGCTGTCCTTGACCAAACTGTAGCCAGGCTCCTCTGAGCTCTCTTCTCCACTAGGTCTCAACCTTGGCCTATAAAGACTTGAACAAACACCAGCATAGTTTTTTTTTTTTTTTTAAGATTTTATTTATTTATTTGAGAGAGAGAGAATGAGAGACAGAGAGCATGAGAGGGAGGAGGATCAGAGGGAGAAGCAGACTCCCTGCTGAGCAGGGAGCCCGATGCAGGACTTGATCCCGGGACTCCAGGATCATGACCTGAGCCGAAGGCAGTCACTTAACCAACTGAGCCACCCAGGCGCCCCTCCAGCATAGTTTTTAACAGCTCAAGACTGCATCCCTAGGATACCCTGGTCCCCTTAAAGTGCCTGCCTGAGAAAACCCAAGGCTGGTAAAAGAATTTGCTCTTTCTTCCAGCCAACACCTGAAGATGGGGCCCTGGTTTCTCAGTCTCAGTGGGAGGATAGGAGTCTAACTTTAAAAAGCACCAGTTAGCAAACCCAGATGGAGTTCACATGAACCAGCCTTCTTCCTGCTTTTTGTCATTTTTCACTTCCTGACTCTGCTGAGCCCCTGCCCACCCCCTCCCTACTCCCTCACCCTCCCTTTAAAATGCCCAATCATCTCTGTATAAATCAAAGTTGAGTTCAATTCATGCCGGACTCCTATTCTAATAGGATATTACTGATTAGAATCTGTCCTTACCACTCTAACTAGTATCTGGCTTTGTTTTTCTTTAACACCTTCTCTGTTCCATGTTGCCTCCAACACTTGCCCCCATCATCTCCCCCTTTATCATCTCTCCCTCCCGCATGCACACAGGATCTCCCTTCTGAAGTTCTGCTTAATCCCCATGGGCCTGCAGTGTTTGCTCCACTTCTGTTTATCTCATTTCAGCTCTTGATGATCTCCTTCCTTTCACCTCCTCTGGCAGTTCTCCCTGGAGAAATAAGATATGCTATCTCATATTGCTTTCTATGTAAAAGTCCTATTTCTACATCTGGATTTGAGTCTCTGGAGGGCAAGAACAGTGTCTTATGCCTTTTTGTGTATCCCAGGCCTCAAGAAGGCTCACACAATGGGCAATCAAAAGTGTGTTGTCAGTGATGGCTTAGAATAGGTGACTGGTGAGTTCTTACATTACCTACCTTTCTTTAGAAAACAATGGCTCTGTTTTTGAACAACTTATTTGGTTGGAAGAGACATACAGAAACACATATATAAATTACTCCTTGGATGAGTAGTGTAATGAAGTAGATAAGAGCATAGCTTTTGGAGTCACACTGGCCTAGAATTCCTTCCTCTTAATTCACCTTAAAAAAAGTCACAGACAAGTTTATATCACTTCTCTGAGTCTCATTTCATCAAGTATAAAAGGAGCATATCACGTTTCTCACTGGGTGATTGTGGTTGTGAGGGTTAAGTGTCATAACAGTACCTACTGCATATTGAGTACCAGTAAATGGAGTCAATGAAAAGCATATACCAGCCACACAAAATGTAACAGGGATAGAAATTAAGCAAGGGTGGAGTTGGAGGGGAAGAAAGGAAAGGGGTGAAATAGGAGCTGTAGCAATTGCGGTACCTGGAACTTTGGGGTCAGGGGATCTGAAAAGACTTCTTAGAAGATGGGGTGGAAAAAGGGAAAAGAGGATGTCTTTTATTTATTAAGCTTCTCTTGTGCACTAGATATTTTGTACATTGCAACTACTTGAATTCTCAGAGCAATGATATAAGATACGTATTTTCCCATAATTTACTGATATTGACACTTTCCTGTAGTCACAGAATTTATAAGTGGAACAGGTGAGATGGACCCAGGACTATCTCATACCAGAGCCATGTTTTCCCCAGTTTACTCACCTCCTTTCCTTACCCAGTTACAAGCATCTGGACATGCACCATGTGGGTACATTAAAAACTTTGAACTGTCTTACATAATGATAAAAGGATCAGTCCAATAATTGGATATAAGAAATAAATACACACCCAGTACAGGGGCACCTAAAAACATAAAGCAAATATTAATGAACATAAAGAGAGAAATTGATGGCAATACAATGATAGTAGGGGACTTTAACACCCCACTTATCATCAATGGATAGATCATCCAGACAGAAAATCAATAAGAAAACAGTGTCTTTGAATGACACATTCGACCAGATGGACATAACAGATACAGACAACACATTTCATCCAAAAACAACAGAATACACATTCTTTCCAAATGTACACGGAACATTCTCCAGAATAGATCATATATTAGGCCACAAAATAAGCCTCAATAAATTTAAGAAGATTAGAATCATACCATACACCTTTTCTGATCACAACAGTATGAAACTAGAAATAAATCACAAGAAAAAAACTGGAAAAAACACAAAGATTTGGAAGCTCAAAAACATGATATTAAACAACAAATAGGTCAGTAAAGCATTCAAAGAAGAAATAAAAAAATACCTGGAGACAAATGAAATGAAAGCACAATGGTCCAAAATCTTTAGGACACAGTGAAAGCAGTTCTAAGAGGGAAATATATAGTGATATGGTCATACCTCAAGAAATAAGAAAAAGCTCAAATAATCTAACCTTACACCTAAAGAAACTAGAAAAGAAGAGCAAACAAAGCCCAGGGTGAGTATAAGGAAGAAAATAATAAAGATCAGACCAAAAATAAATGACATAGAGACTTAAAAAAAAAAAAAAAGAAAGAAAGAAAAAGAAAAAACATCAGTGAAACCAAGAGCTGGTTCTTTGAAAAGACAAACAAAACTGATAAACCCTTAGCCAGACTCATCAAGAAAAAAGAGAAAGAATCCAAATAAAATCAGAAATTAGAGAGAAGTGCAGCTGACACCACAGAAATGCAAAGGATTTTAAGAGAATACTACAGAAAAAATATTATGCCAACAAATGGCACAATCAAGAAAAATGGACAGATTTCTAGAAACACATAATCTAAAACCAAATCAGGGAAAAAATAGAAAATCTGAACAAACTGATTACAAGCAATGAAATTGATTGGTAATCAAAAAACTACCAAAAAATGAACCTCCAGGCCCAGATGGATTCAAAGGGGAATTCTACCAGACATTTGTAGTTTCTTTTTTTTTTAATTAATTAATTTTTTTTGATGTGTTCCATGATTCATTGTTTGCATATAACACCCAGTGCTCCATTCAATACGTGCCCTCTTTAATACCCATCACCAGGCTAACACATTCCCCCCACCCTCTCCCCTCTAGAACTCTTAGTTTGTTTCTCAGGGTCCACAGTCTCTCATGGTTCATCTCTCCCTCCGATTTCCCCCTTCATTTTTCCCTTCCTACTATCTTCTTCTTCTTCTTCTTTTTTTAACATATAATGTATTATTTGTTTCAGAGGTATAGGTCTGTGATTCATCAGTCTTACACAATTCACAGCACTCACCATAGCACATACCATCCCCAATGTCTATCGCCCAGCCACCCTATCCCTCCCACCCCCCCACCACTCCAGCAACCCTCAGTTTGTTTCCTGAGATTAAGAAGTCCTCATACAGTGAGATCATATGATACATATCTCTCTCTGAGTGACTTATTTCGCTCAGCATATTACCCTCTAGTTCCATCCACATTGTTGCAAATGGCAAGGTTTCTTTTTTTTTTTTTTGATGGCTGCATAATATTCCATTGTGTATATATACACAGGTGCCCCAGTCTTCTGCCCATTTCTTGATTGGATTATTTGTTCTTTGGGTGTTGAGTTTGATAAGTTCTTTATAGATTTTGGATACTAGCCCTTTATCTGATATGTCATTTGCAAATATCTTCTCCCATTCTGTTGGTTGTCTTTTGGTTCTGTTGACTGTTTCCTTTGCTGTGCAAAAGCTTTTTATCTTGATGAGGTCCCAATAGTTCATTTTTGCCCTTGCTTCCCTTGCCTTTGGTGATGTTTCTAGGAAGAAGTTGCTGCGGCTGAGGTTGAAGAGGTTGCTGCCTGTGTTCTCCTTTAGGATTTTGATGGACTCCTGTCTCACATTGAGGTCTTTCAACCATTTTGAGTTTATTTTTGTGTGTGGTGTAAGGAAATGGTACAACCAGACATTTAAAGAAGCGTTAATATCTGTTCTCCTCAAACTCTTCCAGAAGATAGAAGAGGATGGAAAACTTCCAGATATATTCTATGAGGCCAAATTATCCTGATACCAAAACTAGACAAAAACACCACAATAAAAGAAAAGGCCATGGGTTGCCTGGGTAGCTCAGATGGTTAAGTGTCTGCCTTCGGTTCAGGTCGTGATCCCAGGGTTCTAGGATTGAGCCCCACATTGGGCTCTCTGCTCAGCAGGGGGCCTGCTTCTCCCTCTCCCTCTGCCTCTTTCTCTGTCAAATAAATGGATAAAATCTTTTAAAAAAAGGAGAAGGCCAATAACCCTTATGAATGTAGATACAAAAATCCTCAACAAAATACTAGAGAACTGCATTCAACAATGCATTAAAAGGATCACACGCCATGATCAAGTGGGATTTATGCCAGGATGTAAGGAAGGTTCAATATTCACAAATCAAACAGCCTGATACACTACATCAACAAAAGGAAGGATAAAAATCATATGATCATCTCAATAGATGCAGAAAAAGCATTTGACAAAATTCAACATCTATTCATGATAAAAATTCTCAACCAAGTGGGGTTAAAGGGACTATACCTCAACATAATAAAGGCCATATATGACAAAGCCACAGCTAACTTCATACTCAATGATTAAAAACCAAGAGCTTTTCCTCCAAGATCAGGAACAAGACAAGGATGTGTCCACTCTCACCACTTTTATTCAACAGTACTGGAAGTCCTAGCCCCAGCAATAAGACAAGCAAAAGAAATGAGGCATCCATGTTGCTAAAGAAGAAGTAAAACTTTCACTATTTGTAGATGACATGATACAATACGTAGAAAACCCCAAAGACTCCACCAAAAACTACTAGAAATAATAAATGAATTTGGTAAAGTTGAAGGATAAAAAAATTAATACCCAGAAATTGGTAGCATTCTTATATGCTAACAATGAAGTAGCAGAAAAGAAATTAAGAAAACAACACCATTTACAATTGTACCAAAAATAATAAAATACCTAGGAATAAACTTAACCAAAGAATTGAAGGATTTGTACTCTGAAAACTAAAAAACACTGATGAAAGAAATTGAAGAAAACACAAACAAATGGGAAGATATTCCATGCTCATGGATTGAAAGAATTAATATTGTTAAAATGTCCATATTACCCAAAGAAGTCTACAGGTTCAGTGCAATCCCTATCAAAATACCAACAGCATTTTTCACAAAATTAGAACAAATAATACTAAAATTCCTGTTGAACCACAAAAGACCCCAAATAGCCAAGGCAATCTTGAAAAAGAAAAACAAAGCTGGATATATCACAATTCCAGATTTCAAGGTATACTGCAAAGCTGTAGTAATGAAAACAGTATGGTACTGGCAATGGGACAGAATAGAGAGCACAGAAATAAGCCCAAGATTATATAGTCAATTAATCTATGACAAAGGAAGCAAGAATATACAATGGGGAAAAGATGGTCTCTTCAATAAATGGTACTGGGAAAACTAGACAGCTGCATGCAGAAGAATGAAACTGGACCACTTTAACACCACACACACACACAAAAACAAACTAAAAATGGATTAAAGAGGGGCGCCTGGGTGGCTCAGTTGTTAAGCATCTGCCTTCGGCTCAGGTCATGATCTGATCCTGGGATCAAGCCCCACATCGGGCTCCCTGCTTGGTGGGAGGCCTGCTTCTCCCTCTCCCACTCCCCCTGCTTGTGTTCCCTCTCTTGCTGTGTCTCTCTCTGTCAAATAAATAAATAAAATCTTTGAAAAAATAAAAATGGATTAAAGACCCAAATGTGAGACCTGAAACCATAAAAATCTAGAAAAGAGCACAGGCAGTAATTTTTTTGACATTGGCCATAGCAGCATTTTTCTAGATATATTTCCTGAGGCAAGGGAAACAAAAGAAAAAATAAACTATTGGAACTATGTCAAAATAAAAAGCTTTTGTGCAGCAAAGGAAAATATCAGTAAAATGAAAAGGCAACCTACAGAAGAGGAGAAGATATTTGCAAATGGTAATAAGGGATTAGTATCCAAAATATATAAAGAATTTATACAACTCAACACCCCCCCAAAAATCTGATTAAAAGTGGGCAGAGGACCTGAATAGCTATTTTTCTAGAGAAGACCTACATATGGCCAACAGACACATGAAAAGAAGCTCAGCATCACTCGTCATCAGGGAAATGCAAATCAAAATCACAGTGAGATATCACCTTACACTGTTAGAGTGGCTAAAGTCAAAAAGTCAAGAAATAACAAGTGTTGGACAGAATGTGGGGGAAAAAAAGAGCACTTGTACAGTGTTGGTGGGAATGTAAATTGGTGCAGCCACTGTGGAAAATGGTATGGAGGTTTCTCAAAAAATTAAAAATAGAAGTATCATATGACCCAATAATTCCACTATTGGGTATTTACCAAAGAAAATGAAAACAATAATTTGGAAAGATATGTGCACCTCTATGTTTATTGCATCATTATTTATAGTAGCCAAGATATGGAAGCAACCTAAGTGTCCATTGATAGACAAATGGATGTGTGTACACATACACACACCACTTCTTCCTTATATATATATGCGTATCATTCATATATATGGATGGACCTAGAGAGTATTATGCTAAGTGAAATAAGACTGAGGAAGACAAATACCATATGATTTCACTCATATGTGGAATCTAAAAAAAAAAGAAAAGAAAAGAAAGGATAAACAAACAAAAAGCAGAATCAGTCCTATGAATACAGAGAACAAAGTGATGGTTGCAGGAGGAGAGGAGGGTGGGGGGATGGGCAAAATGGATTAAGGGGAGTCGGAGATACAGGCTTCTAGTTATGGAATGAATAAATTATGGGAATAAAAGTCACAGCATAAGGAATACAGTCAATGATACTGTAATAGTGATGTATGGGGCCAGATGGCAGCTACACTTGTGGTGAACATAGCATAATGTACAAATCTGTTGTATTACCATGTTGTACACCTGAAATTAACATTGTGTTTCAACTATAGTCAAAAACAAGAATGCAAACTGAACTTTGCAGCTGCAAACAGTTGCTCTGTCTGCCCTGATTAAAAAGTCTGTGTAGGGATGGTTTAAAACACTGGCTTCTCCCTCTAACTTTCTTTGAATATATTGGCTTGTGCAAATATTGAATATTTTTAAGTGTAAGGAACAGAATTCCCACCTAAAGTAGTTTAAACAGTCAGGAAATTTACTATTTCTTATGACGGAGGACAGGAGGTAGGGCAAGCTCCAGGCACAGTACCCTAATCCTTGGACCTATGTCTCTATTTCTCTGCAAGTCTTCCTGCTCCCCCTGCTTACCCTTATCCATGTATAGGCTCTGTCTTAAAGAGAATGGCCCTCAGAGTTTGAAGAGGGCTGCTATTAACAGCCAGGACTAGTGACTTCTTTGTTCTGTGTGAGTGAGAGAAAAATCTTTCCCTGAGTCATGGACTAAATATTCCATTTCTTTAGTCTAACTGGGTTAGTTAGATTGGGGGTCCAACCCTGAAAGAAGCAATCAACAGGGGGAATACTCTGTACTGAATGGCCAAAGGCAGGTACTTAAACCAATCATCGACAAGAAGACTAGGATTACTGTGATTGGCTGATACTACTCAGGGCTCTTGTCTGGGGTCAGAACTGGTAGGGACACTACCTACCCAGAGGACTGAGATTCTAAATATGTTAGGTGTAGGGGTGCCTGGGTGGCACAGTCGATTAAGCAGCAGACTCTTGGTTTCAACTCAGCTCATCAGGGTGGTGAGATGGAGCCCGCGTGCTGTGCTGCATGGCTCCAGGCTCAGGGAGGAGTCTGCTTGAGACTTTTCTCTCTCCCCCTTCCTCTGCCTCTTCATCCCTCTCCCCCCACCCCACATTTGTGCACACACTGTCTCTCAAATAAAGAAATCTTTTTTTAAGCTAGTTTCTTTTCTTTTCTTTTCTTCTTTTCTTTTGTTTCTTTCTTTCCTTTTTCTTTCTT